>NC_054552.1:22840683-23140683 GCF_017654505.1 Polyodon spathula
GTGGCTTCCATTCGTATTGTACCACCTTTTTTTATCAGTAGGGTTAGAAACTAGCAATACCCCTGCTGCATCCAGTCCTGGATTTCAGAATTACCCATTATTGAGAATATTATTGAAATGATCAGGAGCCAGGAGTTTGAGCAGTCAGACCCCCGTTCAATAAATTGTTCCTGTCCGTTTACTGCATCAACAATTCTCAGGTTAGGCTTATTCACGCTATGATAAGGGTGATCAGTTGAGAGCAGATTTAGCAGGGGCCTGATTGTTGAAATAATCAGGTGACAGGAGTCTGAACAATGTACAGAAACAAGGGGGGTTCTGAAACCAACTAGGTGCAGGATGGGTGTGGGTTTCTAAACCTGGTACAGCTTTTGAGTTTAAAGAAAATCTGGCCAATCTTTGCTTGTATGGGCTCAATTTGGCTGTGTGTCATTAGACAGTGCTCTTAACTTGTGTTGCCTTGATCTTGATTTTAAAAGTTTTATTTAAGGAAATGACTATGTGTCTGTCTTTTAATCATTATGGCTTAGGAAGTAAAAAAGTGCCACTTTATTTTGCTTAGGCTAAAACTGAATCTAATATAATGTAACATTTTCCTTCCTGGTTTTACACTCAGTTTTTGGATTGAGGTCATCTTGTACATGCGTAGATCATAAACACGTCGCCTATGCCTTTTAAAATGCAGCAACCACAGCCCTTAAGTGTGAAGCTCCTAACAATACAGTATTCATTCCCTGTGGTGAGGGGATCATTTTGAGTCTCTCTACAGTGCAGTCTTTTCATTACCCTGATTGTCCCTGGAGATGTGGATCCTGTTAGCGTTTGGATACAGCAGAATTTCCAGAGGTGTCGGTACAATGCAGCTCTGTTACACTACATTATATCAGCGATGCCCTATATCTAATATCAACAGGGACATTGTCAGTATCAAAGGGTAACCGTGTGCCTGCATATATTCTAGTATTATTAAATAATGTGCTGCCTGCCTGTAATTACATTTCTGAGCGTGTTCAGATCATTTCTGATTTCAGACATTCTGTGTGAAGCTATTTCCTGTGAGCACTAGGATCCTGGTGCACACACAGGGATCTCAAGCAGTGCTTTTCTTAGGTTGCTCACCATGGTTAAGCACTCCGTTGTGAGGATTCACAGTCGATTCACCTCCAGGCTTGTAGAACAAACTAACTGGCTTTCCAGCTCCTTTTTTAAAGCAGTGCCCAGGGCTAATTGATAATCAGTAAATCAATGAACGCCTGGCCACATTCCACACCCGTCTCATCAGGGAGGGGGATTCCAACCCCACACCTGCTTTGATTAACACAAACTTAAATTTCAACAATCTTTATTTACAAAACCCAAATAAAATTCTAAACACGTTCTTTTGATGTGCAGGGCCACAGCCCAGCCACACTGATGCAACGCCAATAAGGTAACCAAGTTCTAAACGCAATAAGTAAATTCAGAAACTGGTTTAGTAAAGACAGGAATTATGGTGTAATTTAAGCATGTTCTTGGCAAGCCCCAAAATGACTGTAAAGCTTTATACTCTGCTCCACTGAATGAATACACCTCTCACTCCTCATGTCAATTTCAGTCAGCTATCCATACATGGTGTGCAGGGGTTTTTCACTGCTTTATTTTCCATGGCATCAATGGTGACTCATTTGAGGGGCGCTTCTTTTTTCCCCATGGGGGACATGGCATTAATAGCTACCTGCTGGGTCCTGGTGTGCCTGTTTTCTAAACAATCTCCCAGCCCCCCACGCCCCCTCCCTACTCTTTCTACATATACCTACATCATTTGCTGAACCACCACCCCCCACTCTGCAATGACATCTGGGTAAATTTAAATGAAATTCTCTGGAATGTTGAACCCAGTCATTCTGCATTGGGATGAAATGGATAACATGCAGGGTAGTTGAGATGTCTGGCTAATTTCACCTCTTTTATTCAAGAGGGGATTGGCTTGCTCTCTACAATCATTTCCATTTCAAGAATAACGAGATATTTTGTAAGAAAGTGGTCTGGTAAGTTAAAATGGGCCAAGGCACTCAAGCTAACGTAGCACATTTTTTAATTGTGTTTGTAGACCGACATTTTGCATGCTTTTCAGACAGCCGTCATCTTTGGAATTGTCCAATATATTTTTTCGTGGTTGTGCATCTGTTTTAAATTATTTGAATTTCATTGACTTTGCTTACACACATAAAAAAAAGAAACAAAGTCAAGCAGGCAAGTGTTAACGCTGATGAAGACTTGACTTGAGTTTTACCTTCAGTGTAGGAATGTACTTTTACAGAATTTAAGCAGTCACTGATTTTATTGTTATGTATTTAAAATAAACATCGTCAAAAAAAACACAGTTTGTAATAATGAGCAGGGATGGAAATAAAACACTCTTTGCATAGCAGTTTGATCCATTCCTGATTTTACTAGGAGTTTAATAAGACACACCTGAGCTTGTTTCCTATACACACTGTGGCTAATCGAGCTGGAAGCAAAACCTAAAATAGGTGAAACTCCAATGCAATAGTCTTATTTCCATCCCCGATGAGGGAGCCAGTGTACCACTGTGCATAAAAAGTGAATTAAGCTAGAATGTGGTAAATAGAAAAATGAACAGCACACAGGGAGGAGGGAGTAAGCGTGTATGGGAAGAACTTTTAGTAGACGCGAAGGAGGAAAGGTGAAAGGTGAATCCGTTTGTAACGGTGGCAGACATGAAAGGGCTGTGTAGGAGAGAGAGCCACTGTGTGGATACGGCAATGGAGCGGGAGCAAGGAAACAGAAAACAAAACGGCAATTTGCTTTTCCGTGCCTCGGCCACCGCCCAGCCCCGCAGCAGACTGAATTAGATCCAGAGCCCTGAACAGGGCTGCTTGCATTAATAATTAATACAAGCGCTCTCCCCTGCTGCAGATGGCAGCAAACCTGTTAAATTAACCAAAGCCTTCTCTTTCTTTCCCCTCCTCGACCGTGCGTCCTCGCTTCATTTTTTCCTGTTTAAATTCCTATCCAGGGACTGCGCCGGCTGCCTAATGAGTGTTTTTGTGTTTGCCTTTTTCTTCTGTCTCCTATTAAAACAAATTAATTTATCTTGAACTGGGAATTGTGAAGTATTTCAAATCGGTTTGGTTGTTTGCTGCAAGGGGGTGGTTGTGTCTGCAGACAATGGTGTGAATTTGCAAGTTACAGTAGATGCCGTACCAGGGGGTGGAATCAACAGAGTTGAAAGTGTTAGAATGCAGCACGATTCTCTTCCAGCCTGATCTCCCTAAACCACAGTCGACTGTGTTTGGTTCACTTGACCGTACTGCTACAGTGCAGTGGCAAGGGAAATTATGGAAGCTCTTTGCCAGTCAGCTGTGGGCACCATGGCTACACAGCATGGTACATCTGTGGACATGTAAACAAAGTATTCCAGCCTACAATATGTATTCATCTTGTTCTCCCCCAGAGGACACCTTTTCCAACTGTTTCAATTTTTTTTTTGGTTTTCTTAACACCCCAATAACAAAAACCCAGCCAGACTGTGCCTGGGAGTGATTTTTTCATTAATAATCTATACTGCAACTCTAAGGGAACAAAAATACAGTGCAACCTAACAAAGCCATTGTAGGGACCGACAGAATGTTCCTAGTAGGGGTGGCTCATGAGGCTGCTTTTACATAGTGTTTACATGCAGTGTTTATTTTCTTAAAGCAAGGTTTTACTGTCTAGAAAATAAACAGACCTCATTTATTCACCTGTAGATAATCCCTTCCATTCTGTAAGGGAGCTTTGCTATAATTGTAGCAGATAGTAAAGGCCCCTACTGTAGCTGCATACTGGAACATTCTTCTTCTTCTTCTTCTTCTTCTTCTTCTTCTTCTTCTTCTTCTTCTTGAGGAGGATTTCTCTAATGGGTTGGCTTAGTCTCTACCAGCCCTCTCTGTGCGCCATGTGGGAGCTGAACTGTGCAGATTATTAAAAGCTACACCCCATTTTACATGCAGGACTGGATCCCTCAGGCTAGTAAGAATTTGAGAGCTTTTGGCTGTGTTTTTACTTGGCTACAAACAAAGTGTAAGAGAGTGTTTGCATGGTCTGTACCATATTCAATTATGACGATTTTCCCCCAATGAGCAGATGGTTTGTATAAAAAAAAAAGCCTGTATTTGAAAGCGCTCCACTGTGTCAGTGGGTTTATCTCCTGTCACAGCAGACAGGGAGAGAGAATGAAATTGATGAGAAAAACAAAAAGGCTTCATGTTGACAGAGGCAAGGGTTTAACAGACACTCTAAGGGCAAAAAAATTGACGTTCTGTATTTTAAAAGCCTGAGGTTTAGTTCATGTTGTGTGTTTTTTTTGTTTTTTTACTCAGCTGATGGTTATCCCGGTGACACTGTTGGCATTTAAGCAGGTGTTTTACAGGACTGGATGTGAGTAAGTCAAACCTGTATCAAAGAAAGCTAAAGAACTCCTTTCAGACAGTGGGTGTCTAAGGTATAAAAAGGAAATGTACATGGGCATTTCCCCAAGGTATAGACTGATGGGCCTTCAATACAGTAGGACTTTTAAAGCAGATCATTTTAGTTATTTTAAATAGGAGTGGACTAGCGATGCAAAAATGAATTGATTATCCATCACTTATTTTGCGAGCATCAGTTAACCCTTCATTGATTGACTTGGTACCCTCTTTGGAACTACCCGAATATGCAGAGAGTGAACCCTTTGAACCTCGCCTCATTGGCATGATGTCCTGTTGAGGCAGGCACACATCCCGAAATGACTGCCATAGTAAGAGAAGCAAGTGTGTCAACCCAGTTGCTTAGTGTTTAGCGTTGTGTCCAAGGACTGTTTGACTACGGGCTTGTAAAGACTCAGATGCGTACTATGGGACCTGCTGCATCACTGTAGCTACCGGTCTGAAAGCTGTTCATGAAATTGTCTTAGAGACAATAAAAAGAATAGCTGAGGGGCCTTCAAACTGTTTGTTTTACTTAGCTTGTGTTTTCCTGCATAATCCTCAAACTCACTACAATGATTTTAAACTTGATTTTATGGCAGCTGTGGAAATCTGATTTTACACACTCCCATTCTGTTAACTTCTTAATTTTAGTTCTGAGGCTAACGAAGTGTTTAATATCAATATATAAATAAAATGCACCATAGTGCCCTAAAATAAACGCTGTAACCCTGTGAAACTCGAGAAACACTTGTGTTTTGAATGTGGTTTTTCATGACCCGGATAGCTCTGATGTGACCTGGCGGGGTATGCCGTTGACTCTTGTTTGATAAAGTACTTTGTGTGTTTTTCCATTGGTCACTTTGCGGTGACTTCTGATGTCCCAGATTATACAGTCCGTCTGTGTGGCTAGCGGTCCAGCCTGTGAAAGCCACTAATCCAAAGCTGTTAATGGGGATGGTGGTTCTGGAAGTGCCTAGATGTGCCTTTATTCTGGCTCCTTCTCCCCAAAGCGATCCATCTTCCTCTCACCCCATTGATCTACGCCTCATAAATATGGATGGTGTTGAGGTTTGGTGGGAAAGCGGCGACCGAGCAGCGATCTGTTTTATAAAAATGAAAACCAGCCTGTCTGAATCTACATTATAATCCAGTTGTCCTGTATTTGTGTGCCTGCATATGCACAGATACTGTTTATGAAAGACTGCATACACATGTCCTCCTGTTCAAAATAATTTTAGACCACATTGAACACAAACAGTACACAAAGCCATTTACTGTAGTTACTCTTGAGCTTGTGGCTGCTATAAATCTTAATTAACATTGCAGACCTTAATTTATGTTATAATAAAGGCAAATAAATGTGTTGGACAAATGGAAATGGCCAACAAGCCTAGGCTATTTGAAAATCCTGAAGCACTGATGACCAGGGACCTGGTGTATGGGTTTGCACTGTCCAACAGCTATTTCGTTGTACACTTGCTTATGGGGTACAGGTGAAACATGTAGCCTGCAGTGTACAGCTGTTCAGTACCTGAGGGCTTCAGGCTGTGAGTTTATTTAGCTCTTGGCTTTTGACAATGAAATAGGAAATTTCAGGGTTACAGCTGCAAACTGATACTGTTTCCCAGACATGAATCTAAACTCCTTTTCTTGATGTTTGTTGCGGCGTTTTTGCTATGCCAGTCCGCATGCCTGCGGAAAGGTTAATTGGTTTATGATTGATTTGTTTTATGGTAATACCCTAGTTTTGCTAGGTGCTGGATTGGGAAATGGCTGGGTGTCTTGGAATGTCTAAGGTTCCCCCCCACTTGTATCCCAGGCAAACCAGTTCTATGGCAGCTAATTAATCACAGGACTACTGTGCTGGCTGTTCAGGGAACTGGTGTGATTATTTATTTATTTATTTATTTATTTTTTTTATATTCACGCTGGCTTTCACAGTTACCGTACCATATGTTGTGGTTCCTGGGAGCATGTGTGATTTGGAACAGATGACTGTTGTTTTTTTTTTATTGCAGTTCATTTTGAATACAAACTGATGTGTTTAAACTGCCTGGTTTACCTGCAGGGGAAAAAAAGCTGAGCCCATCTGGAGTACGAAAGGGAATTTTGCAAGGCAGGACAATCTAATGACTGGTTTTAGGGGACAGTGCCTGACAGAAAATCTTTTGAAGCTTTTAGCCAGGGGCTGGGCACCAGTCAGGGTTACGTGAGGTAAAATTTAACAACTTTTTATCAGATAAATATATATTTTTAATAAGGTCTGCTTACAGCGGAGACTGTACAGTGCAGCACTGCCCCGATATGAGAGATGAGCCATCTTTACGAGAGATTAAACAGTCTTTTGGGTATTGTTTTGTGTAGGGATGTGCAGGACAGTTTCTCATTAAAACTGTTAGTAGTATGGCAGTGAAAGTGAATTCTATAATGTCCTTGCCAGGCTAAAACAGAGGAGGTGAAATAAAACCTGGACTGATTTCAAATACAGTTATTAACTGAACACATTATAGGACAAATAATTGCATATTTTAGCCTATTTAAAAAATATGGTTTTGAAATAAGAAATATGGTAGTTTTGAATATGCAATATGACTTCAAGGCTTTATCCTGATGGAGATTTCTTTTTTTACTGTGTTTGGTATTAGAAAACAATTGTCACATTCTGCATATTTGATCAAATATATAAAAAAAAAAAACACATGGGCTGCTAACTTATAAGCAAGTAGTGGGCATCTGTGACATCACAAACCACTTGAGTTTCTAAAGGAATGAATTGCTGACCTTTTTTCCCACCCCAACACAATGAGTGACTCATACATTTTAGAGCAGTTTTCTTTCAACTGCGTCATGAAAGAAACTGACACCTTTTGTCTCTCAGTACGAGCATTGGGACCTTTTAAACTTACAGTCATTTAGTTAATTTATACTGTAACTGGAAAATACAGCAGCAACATGCAGTATACAGTGTCTCCCGACTCCTAATCATTCTAAGACAGCAATAATGTTACAAAGGGAAACAAGTAATTATATGATAGTTATTGTATAGAGCAGTAAGCACGTTTACCTTTACCTTTACCTTTGCTGTATGCCTGTTTGCCTGTGTAATATATTTTTAAACATATGTATATTTTTGCTTTATTCACACATGTCATAAATCACCTGGGGAATACAGTTCTCAACTTTTATCTGAGTATTTCTGTCCTAACCACTGTAGTGTGTCCAGATGATCTCCCCGCTGCAACACTGCTCCCTGTTTTCAACACGGCATATACAGCAAGAGAATGTTGTTCTTGTTAACATTGCAGAACACTGTTCTGTAACACTAAGTTAAAAAGGAGTGATACTGTAGCATTATTAGTTTGATCCATTTCAGGTATTACTGTGAGTTTCAGAGAGACCCTGCATACATGTGACAGCTAAAGCTGATAAGAGATTTTGAAAGAACAGCAATAGCTCCTGGTCTCGGGTGTGCTGTGGTTCTGACGTGTCTGTGAAGCTGATGAAGGCATGTCACCTGCGACATTCAAGTGCTGTCCTTCTCTGAACGATTCAGGCTTCAGTGCCACTGCTGCTCCACGCCCTCACGATTCACAAAAACAATGTTAGCATGCTGCAGTGAGATTCATTGATAAATATACAGGGTATGTGCCACACACCCTCTCTCCCACCTCTCCGTGTCACTGCTGTGACCTACAAGTGGGTGTTGGACGACTGCTGCCCTCTTCCTGCAGCCCTATGAACACGCCAGCAGAGTCAGCACAGATCTCCACCTGTTACAATCCGTTATAGATAGAGACACTCATGGAAATGCATTCCATAATGGAACTCTCGAAACGCTTTCAAGAAAGTTGCCAGCTCCGTGTAGAGATAAACACAGCAGAGCCTGGGGATACAGGCTGTTTTGTAAACAGGCATGCTTGTTTAAAATAATGCTGCACACGTTTTAATAAACGTCGCCTACTGGGAATAGCTACATTCAGAGTTTCTGCATTGTTTGCTGCCTGCTGAGGTAACCCTGGCATTGTTTTGACTGAATAGCGATCTGCGCTAAACAGCACAGGGGCACAGTGTATCACTGGCCACGATGTGGGCTATTTGCAAAGTGGTAATGGCTGTACATAAACCTGTGGCTGGGTTGGTGGGAACATTCAGATAGACCTCATAGTCTACTGTAATGCTCGCTACAAAAGGGTTGCCATTGGAATCATACTGCTGGAATTCAAATTAAAAATGATACTGCAGCTTATTCAAAAGGGGGGTTGGGAAATTTGATTACAAAACCAATAATGTCCTCCACATTTATTTTGTAGCTGTCATTCAATACTTGATTTGTTCTGCAATTATAACTGTATAATGCAACACAGAGGGGATATTATCAGCTCCAGCTGGAAGTGGATCTTAAATCTTAAATAATTGTGTACGCTTGGTGGAATTCATATGATAAATTCAGGTTGTGCTTACTGTTTTATATAAGAAAAGGCTTTTCTGCTGTTGCTTAGCAGTATCTGTGACCTGCTAAGTCATTATTGTGGTCTGCTTTATAACTTTGCGGTAAAATTCTCAATTAGCATTCAACTGCCATTCGCGGAAAATGAGTCCCCCTTTTTGGGGAAAAAAAAAAGATTATATATACAGTGCCTTGCAAAAGTATTCAGACCCCTGACCAATTCTCTCATATTACCGAATTACAAACGGTACATTGAAATTTCGTTCTGTTCAATATTTTATTTTAAAACACTTAAACTCAAAATCAGTTATTGTACGGTGACATTGGTTTTATGTTGGGAAATATTTTTAAGAAAAATAAAAAGCTGAAATATCATGCTTGCATAAGTATTCAACCCCAACACATTAATATTTGGTAGAGCCACCTTTCGCTGCAATAACAGCTTTAAGTCTTTTGGGGTAAGTATGTACCAGCTTTGCACACAGTGTAGGAGTGATTTTGGCCCATTCTTCTTGGCAGATTTGCTCCAGGTTGTTCAGGTTGGTTGGACAACACTTGTGGACCGCAATAATGCCACAGATTCTCAATGGGATTGAGAGCAGGACTTTGACTGGGCCACTGTAGGACATTCACCTTTTTGTTCTTGAGCCACTCCAATGTTGCTTTGGCCTTGTGCTTGGGATCATTGTCCTGCTGAAAGGTGAATTTCCTCCCAAGCTTCAGTTTTTTAGTGGACTGAAGCAGATTCTCTTTCAGTATTTTCCTGTATTTTCTCCATCCATTCTTCCTTCAGTTGTAACAAGATGCCCAGTCCCTGCTGATGAGAAGCATCCCCACAGCATGATGCTGCCACCACCATACTTCACTGTAGGGATGGTGTGTCTTGAGGCATGGGCAGTGTTAGGTTTGCGCCACACATATCGCTTTGAGTTTTGGCCAGAAAACTCTATCTTGGTCTCATCTGACCACAAAACCTTTTCCCACATCGCAGCTGGGTCACTCTCATGCTTTCTGGCAAACTCCAGACATGCTTTCAGATAGTACTTTTTGAGTAACGGCTTCTTTCTTGCCACCCTCCCATACAGGCCAGTGTTATGCAGGGCTCTTGATATGGTTGACTGGTGCACCATTACTCCACTCCCAGCCACTGAACTCTGTAGCTCCTTCAAAGTGATTGTTGGCCTCTGTGGCTTCTCTCACAAGTCTCCTTCTTGTTTGAGCGCTGAGTTTTGAGGGACGGCCTTTTCTTGGCAGTGCCTGGGTGGTGTGATGCAGCTTCCACTTCCTGATTATTGATCCAGCTGTGCTCACTGGGATATCCAAACACTTGGGTATTATTTTGTACCCTTTCCCTAATCTATGCATTTGTATTACTTTATCTCTAACTTCTGTAGAATGCTCTTTGGTCTTCATTTTCCTTCAGATTCACAGCCTTACCAATGATCCTTCAACAGTGGGGTTTTTATCCAAAAAATGTGACAGCAACTTTAATGGTTCACAGGTGGAGGCCAATGGTAAGGTAATTGTGTCCTCATTAGGGCAATTTCTTTCATCGGTGCAAACTGGGAGCTTCCACAGCACAGGGGTTGAATACTTATGCAAGCAAGATATTTCAGTTTTTTATTTTTCTTAAAAATATTTCCCAACATAAAACCAATGTCACCTTACAATAATTGATTCTGAGTTTCAGTGTTTAAAAATAAAATATCAAACAGAACGAAATTTCAATATACCATTTGTAATTCAGTAATATGAGAGAATTGGTCAGGGGTCTGAATACTTTTGCAAGGCACTATATATATATATATATATATATATATATATATATATATATATATATATATATATATATATATATATATATATATATATATATATATATATATATATATATATATATATATATATATATATATATATATATATATATATATATATATATATATGTATATATATGTGTGTATATATATATGTGTGTGTGTGTGTGTGTATGTGTATATATATATATATATATATATATATATATATATATATATATATATATATATATATATATATATATATATATGTATGTAATGTATGTACATACATATACACACATACAGTACCAGTCAAAAGTTTGAGTACACTTGCTGGAAATTAGGTTTTTCTCATAATTGACAATGTTTTATGTCGTATACGTTTCTGTAAATACTTGGAAATGAAAACACATGTTACAATGTAAAAAACAAAACAAAAGGTGTATCAAAGCAATGTTCATGAAAATTGAAAATTGTCTCTAAATCTTGGATTCCTCAAAATAGCGACCCTTTGCCTTAATAACAGCCTCACAAACACGAGGCATTCAGTTAACAAGTTTCAGCAGGAAATCACCCGACATGTCTTCCCTGCTCTTCAGCAGCAATTCCCGGAGATGTAGGGCATTTGTGGGTAGCTTTGCTTTGACTCTTCTGTCCAGTTCGTCCCATACAAGTTCTGTGGGATTGAGGTCTGGAGACTGGGCAGGCCAGGCCATTTTAGATTGAGTTGTCCTTCACTTTCCTTCTTCGCCAGATAGTTCTTGCACAACTTTGAGGTGTGTTTATGGTCATTATCTTGCTGAAGAATGAAGGACTGCCCAACTAGCTGTAATCCTGATGGAATGGCATGCCTCTGAAGTATGCTATGATAGCCATGCTGGTTGAGCTTGCCATGGACTTGGTAAGGATCACCAACTCTGTCACCAGCAAAGCAACCCCACACCATGTCACTGCCTCTTCCATGCTTGACAGTGAGAACCACACATGCAGAACTCATGCGCTCACCCTCTCTGCGTCTTACAAATACTCGGCGGTTTGACCTAAATATTTCAAATTTTGAGTCCTCAAACGTCCAGTTTCTGTGTTTTTCGGCCCAGGCAAGTGTCTTCCTCTTATTCTGCACTCTTAACAATGCTTTCTTTGCAGCAATTCTTCCAGTTAGGCCAGCTTCATGCAATCTCCTCTGAACAGTTGATGTTGAAACATCTGTACTTCTAGTAGAATTTAGCTGAGCTATTTCAGGGGCAGATATTCGCTGGTTTCGAATACTTGTGAATCGAAAGAACTTGTTCTCTGATTCTGAGGTCACCCTTGGCCTGCCTGACCTTGTTCGGTCCTCATGAGTGCCAGTTTCTTTAAATCGTTTGATGGTCTTGGCCACAGCTGTTACAGACACCTGCAAAGTTCTTGCGATTTGTCTTAAAGATTGATCTTCATTTCTTAAAGTAATTTTTACTTTGCTTAACTGAGCATATTTTGCCATTTTCTGCTCCCTTACATTCAGGAATGACCAACTTGTGCCTATGCTACCTATATTTATAGTAATCATGGACCTTCACCTGTTAACAATAATTGGCGACAAAAGGTTAATTAGGTAACATGCTAGTTAACTCAGAACATCTAATAAAGACACTTTTATACTTAGGCCAGTGTTCTAACACCTTGTTACACACATTTCAGACTTTTAACTGACTTGGGCTTCAGACTGAAATCCCCTTGCTTTGGGTGATCATTTCATTGAAATTTGCAAGATTTACAGTTTCATTTAAAAATAATTTTTGAATGCAATTCACTTACGATTATCAGTTTATATAAATACATGTATCATATAATGAAATATTAAGTGACTGGTACTGACCCTGTGTGTGTGTATATATATATATATATATATATATATATATATATATATATATATATATATATATCTCATGCTGACATTTTAAATTGGGCTTTTATTAAGAGAATTGTCAGTTAAAGCTGAATCATTCATTCTCCTTTCTTCAGCCCTAATTAGCTGTCTGTGTGATGGTTATTAATTATCTGGAATTACTTCTTAATGGGTGCCTGACCTGCCCCCCTCCTCCCTCAGGCCGTGTCTCCATGGCGACCTGTGGCTGAGCTGCTGGCCCCTGCAGTAAGCACCTCTACTGAGTCTCTTACTCTCGCCACAGTTCCATGCTGTCAGGGCTGGGAGCTCTGATGTTGGGGACTGATTGGAGGTTTGAGGAGGAAGCTGTGGAAGTAGGGGGTCTCTCTTGGCAAACGAGACTGGCTTTTAAATCTGCTGTGATGCAATTGCTAGATAATATCTACTTGCATGCTGTACACTGTTAAAATGTGTGTCACTATAGACTTTCTATCCAGATGCTTAATTCCTCTGTGGATACATCTCAATGCACAGTGCAGGTGTTTACAGCAAGAAAGTTAGTCAAAAGCGTTTCATAAGTGCTAATTGGTATAATCTAAAATATATTTGCTGGAAAACTTCATTGCTTGTAGCAAATCATCTGAGTCTCCAAGTTAAACATTGGCGTTTTAAAGTGCATAATTATAGCCTGCAGTACTTGCACTGCTTTGCTCTGTTGTCTTTTTTGTAGTTTTTTTCTTAGCTTCTCCCAGTAATGTCATGCTGAGAAACCTTGATATACCTTACATTGCTAAAAATAAAGGTTTTATGAACTAAAAACATCTAAAGTGGCTCTGAGACACATTTAGAAGAACACGATACTTTAAACTACGGTGAGATTTCCTCTTACAAGCTCAGTGCAAGGTAGAGACAATCTCAGAAATATTCACTCTGTGATTGCAAACAATTCCTATTCATTGGTCTTCCGATCCTGTTACACTAGGGGCAGCGCAGCTGACAAGACCAAAGCACTTGTCACGCAATAGTAGGCCACACCTTGTGCCCTCAGTGCACCCTATACTTATCGCTTTAATATGCATTGCCATAACCAGTAATATTAGATTTCTTGATGGGGAAACTTCAATTACTGCACATTTAAGGCTGCTTAACTCCCTAAATAAACAGACAGAGGCGGATGTGCAAATGCCTCTTGTATATTATTTCAGATCTTCATTATATTAAAAGTACAATATGAATAAACCCTGCTGCTTTTAGTAGCCACATCCTGGCGCACTTCTTTCATGAGAAAGACCTACTGACTCAATCATGGTGGTGTTCCTTAATTTTGTGTTCTGCTGTGTAGTCTCTTAGCATATTGTTCGTTTCTCTGATGTCAGCCTGTGTGTGTGTGTGTGTTGTCTTCCTCTGTCTCCAGCTCACCTTGCATGTTCACAGACCTTCCCCCTCCTCATGCAACCTTCCCCGGTCTTTAGCTCAGCCTTCGTCCCTTGGGGCTCCATAAATATCATTTCATCCAGCAGGGCTGCTGACATGAAGCAAAGGGCTCCAATAAATAATTCATCCACTGCTCTCTCTCCCTCTCTCTATTTAGGAATTCACGCGACTCTTGCTCTGGAAGTTCTCCCTGGCAGGAAGCCCTTGGTGTGGGGGAAGCAATGAGCTTTGTCTGTAGTATTGCATGTTTGAATTTCCCCTACCCTTCCAACTTCCAAAATGTACATAGCTTTCTGTTTCTATTTCTAATTGCTCAGTACCACAGTATAAATCCCCTTTTAATAGCTGATCGTCTTGGATAATTCTGTGGTTTAGCTGTAAACTTCAATGGTAATTGTGAGATGTATTGTATTGTGTTGACAACTGTTACTCGTTGTCCATCCCAAAAATGTATAGTATCTCATTTATTTAACAAATATATGTGTGTATAATTATATAAGAATGATTGATCCGTGTAATGAGCATGTTTTTCAGAAATTATGTCTCTTAAGTATATAATTTAAATGATTTTTTTGTTAAATAGATTGCACCTTCTCCCTTATAGCTGCAGACAACTTCTAAACCTACGGGTAAGATTGACATTGAGATACATGCAATCAGTTCAGTCAACAATATCTAAAGATGAGTTCTGAAGCCTGGGACTGGAGTTTCTAAGTCTGTAATGTCTGCTTATGTGTGTTCAGGAAATTTCCCCTAAAGAAGTCCAATATACTGTAGGCCTTGTGTATTGCACATCTTGTTCCACACTTTGAGACACAGATTGGGTAGGCCTTACAGTAGTTCATCCATGCCTACGTTGCTCTGTAGGATGTTTTGAAACCAGGGGCTCATGGCTTGCCACTAGACCGCACTCTGTCAGTCTGCTAACTGAGCAGCAATGTGTATATTGTGGCTGTGCTAAGTGTATGTTTCTGCGAGCGTGCCA
Organism: Polyodon spathula; assembly: GCF_017654505.1. Taxonomy (NCBI): domain Eukaryota; kingdom Metazoa; phylum Chordata; class Actinopteri; order Acipenseriformes; family Polyodontidae; genus Polyodon; species Polyodon spathula. The sequence continues at coordinate 22,855,667 of NC_054552.1, forward strand.
TTGCTGTGTCTGTAGCGTGCCGGCTGGTAATGCGATGAGACAGGTAGCTCGTTCCGCGTGCAAGGACTTGAACAGCTGCAGGGCTCAGCTGTGCGGTGCCAGAAAGACCTTGTGTACCTGCCAACGGAAATGGAATAAAATTTATTTTATACCAGAGTCTGTAGGAGAGGTGCCCAGGGAGTGGCAAAGGGGAACCACTGAAATCAAACCATGAGTCTTTCACATAAACCACATTTGTGTGTGTGTGAGTGTGAGTAAATAAAATAAAACAGTATGGAGTGAATTCCACAGCTCGCACTAGTGGAACAGGCATACACAATTCCTCCATTGCCTGTGCTAATCAACTTAGGGAGGCTGCCTAGTCTCGTCGATCAGATTTATGTATCCAAACACAATTAGTAATTTAGAGAATGCATTAGTGTGCAGACCGTTTTTGGTGTATCTTCTGCTTAATTACCTAAGCATAGCTACTGTGTGCCTAGCGCTAATAAACAGAATAAGCCGAACAGTATGCTGGAGCAGTTCTGTTGGGGATGTAGGGTTGTATTTAATGTAAAAAAAAAATAATGTATAACTAATACCATTGTAATTGCATCCAGCGCTTCTGGTAACACAATAAACCACAAGAGAGAAGCTCTTATCTGATCCAGTGCTGCCAGAGACCAGAGGTAGGAGTTACAACCTTGTATTGCTCGGTTTTCGTTTACTTCCATTTGGCTTACAGCTGTATTTTATGTTATATATTGTAATTGATTCGTAATGATAGTTTTTAAACCAGGGGCCTGAGGAGGTGAAAGACTTAAGCAGCTAGGGAGTTCATTTTGTGGCAATACCTTTATATAACAGTGAAAGTTTCTACAGATTCTATTTCGAGAGACAGGCGACATTTTAATAAATATAGATGCCGCCTATAAAAATATATTGTACCAACAGTGGACTTACACGGTTATTCTCTTGACAAATAAGCTTGTGCTGCGACTGGTTGACAGTATAAATCTTGCTTTACAGTCTCGCCGGTAAACATTGTCATGGCACAGGATTTTGTCAGGAATATTGTCTCTCTCTCTTATTAGAGAGATAAATGACAGTGTAATACACAGGCTCTGTTGGGACCATGAATGGGATGAAATGTCTGTAGTGCCAGGAAAAGGATGACAAGTAATGCTGTGGCCCCTCAAGTTTGTTGGCAGCTTACAAGGTTTTTGTAAAGAATGTTGTCATTATGTTTAGGGCTTCTGATTTTTGGTTTTAACCAATTCAAACCTGATAAAACACCCCCGATTACAAGAAAAATTAAATCGATAGATTGCCAGTAAACACCGGAAAACTGTGGAAATGCTTAATCTATTCACGTTGACTTTACCCTTTTCCCATTAAAAAATAAAACCTACTACAAAATAATAGATACATTTCCCTGTGCTGCTGGGCAATGTCCCGCCTTCCTGACTTGTATCTATCATTGATTCGTTCTGAATACTTTAAACCTGCCCCAACTACTGAGTGACAGCACATTCCTACATTTCTATTGGAGACTCCAGTTGTGAGATTTAAAACAAGACTACAGTCAGGAATTACATAAAACTCAAAAATAGCTAAAAATAAGCACAGAAAAATACAATTAATAAAACCTGAAAAACAAAGCCCCTAATTGTTTGTTTTAGTTAATTTATTTGTTTTGGAATGTTAGATTTGTGTTTTGATACCCTATTTTAAAGGATGAATACAACCTTTAGTTACTGCCTATACCCACTAACTCAGGCAACATTAGGTAGTCAAAAATGTGTGCTAATCATGGTCTGTGAAAGATGTTGTTAAACAAGTTTAACCCTAAAGTTAATTAGAGCCATACTTCCTTGTACAGCAGGCAGCAATTGCATCCTTAAAATGTAGGGCCGTCGGAAAATCGTTCCAATTTAGATGGCTTTTTGTTAACTTATGTTCCCCATTGACTACAGCGGATAGACTTTATCTAAGGTTTAATCAGCAGTGCATGCAATGGATGCTTGTAAATATGAAACTTAAAACATTTCTAGAACAGTTTCTTGTGCCTGACTTGCTCAAATGCATTTAATGACACTGATGCATCACTTACCTTAGCCATTAGCACCATCCATTGGAAATGCACTGGGACCAGGGATGCAGTGTGAAAAGCCTCTGCACTGACCCCTGCTGTCCAGTCATTATTATTATTCCCCTTGCATTGCTGACTATCTGGAAATGTGGTTCCTGTGTCTCTAAGATTCTGATTGATAACCTGCAATCCGCATTTGATTGAATCGGTGCTGTGTAGACTTTACTGAAGGAGCAGAAGTAATCCCTCAGAGAGAAAATAAAAGTGAAAGTCTGAAATATCAATACTTACCATATTATCGGACTGTTTGAGATTTCCACTTCCCTGGAAAGGTGCAATCCAGCCTCCGTATGTCGCTCATAGAGATTTCAGCCCTTGGCAGGAATGATACATTCTCATTAATGCTGCTACTTGCCATTCAGTTTCCCAAATTAGTCGAAGGGATGGTACTGGGGGTGGAGGTGGGGGCGTGTGAGTGTTAATGTATGCGGTACCTTCTTTTGGAATTCAGTGCACTAATGGATCTTTCACAAAGGCTGAATCTGATTTAAAATGGGGCTCTCCCTGACAAAGGCACCTTGGATTCTTTTGAACACATTAATAGTTTGTACAATACTGGATCTTCTCAAACACTAATGGCTGTTTCTGTTGAGGGTCTATTTTCCTTGCTACTGCTTCAGGGGCTTTCTGGTCTGTTGAATTCACGTGACTTGCAGACAGGACTAAAAACCAGCAACACCTGCTGAAACACGAGCAACGCTTAATCAATTATTGATCACCTCTTATTTTGTGTGGCTGAATTTTCAGCATTCATTGATCTTTACATATATATTATATGGCTTGCAGTTTTCAGTGATATTTGAATGCTTTTGTGACTGTCTTTCTTCCTGCTTTGTAATAATAACCCTTTCTCAATGTATTTATTACTGTGTACAATAACATGCACATGCATATTTTCTGCTGTCTTTGATGACTTTTGGCAAGTCTACACATTTGTTTGCTGCTTGCTTTTGAATAATATGTTCTCAATGCAATGGCTATTGCTGATTTATTGCCACTCTTGTATTGAATTAGGAAACGAGTTGCTGATTGCAAAGCTGCAAAACACATTCAGTACACTACAGGGCCACCAGAACAGGGACTTTTCTTGGTGTGCACTCCCATTACTTAATGATTACAGTGAAGTCTGATCTGTCGATTGTACCACAGAGGACCCCAGTAACTTGTGCAGGCGTGGGTATGAAAAACCCCTGCCATCTGAATGACTTCTCCAGCAAAGTCTAGAAGATCGTCTTTTTGATCTTGCAACAGGGACATGCAGTTTTTCTGTCCAGAATGCATGTCGGAGATTGAAAATTGGCCGACTATCAGTGTGAACTGTCTTGTAGATCAAGATTGAAAATGGAAAAGGGAGGTGCAGCTTTTCAGACGTCTGAGGTGGACGGAAACACCTGACACAACTGTCGACAGGGCCATGACAGATTAGGCCATGTTGTAAAAAGTGTGTGTGTGTCTGTTTTTGTCGAAGATGCTACTCAATTGGTTCTGGTTTTGTTTGACTACATATGACCAAGTAGTGCCGTTTTCACTATTGGCTTCAAGTGTACTGTAGTACAGCAGTACTTCTCTTGATTTCGTGTTGGTCAGTCTCAATGAAGTTCTTCCAGCCCCTGAGCTAGGGATGGTTGTACTGGAGCTCCAATAAATATTTTTCTGTTGTTGTTGTTGTTGTTGTTGTTGTTGTTGTTGTTGTTGTTGTTGTTGTTGTTGTTGTTGTTGTTGTTGTTGTTGTTGTTGTTGTTGTTGTTGTTGTTGTTGTTGTTGTTGTTGTTGTTGTTGTTGTTGTTGTTGTTGTTGTTGTTGTTGTTGTTTTTTGTTGTTGTTGTTGTTGTTGTTGTTGTTGTTGTTGTTGTTGTTGTTGTTGTTAGTATTAAGTGAATCCACTTAACATGAATCCAAAGCAGCTTAAAACAAGCTTTCATTAATACTGTGATTGTTCCCCTTGGAAACAGGTTACATTATAGACGCCCCCGTTGAAGTATAAAGGGAAGCTGACTCTCTTTCAAAAGCAAGCGCAGATAACAAAACAAATTTATCTTGGATTAAATCTATTCTGGGAGAGACAAATGTCATTCCCCTATAAAAAAAAAAAAAAAAATCCATCATGGCTTATCTGAATGTTTTTTTTTTGTTTCCTTTAAAGTCCACTTTATACAAATCTGAACACATATTGAAGTGCTCATTCCAACCTGCAATAGCTCAACAAAAATCTGTTTCATTTGCTGCCTGTCAGTGAGCAGGTATATCAAGCATAGCTATATCCGAAGGCGGTCAGTACACTAAATCAGTCTGCATTCTTTTTTAGTGGCCGTATGAAGCTGAAGTTGTGTCCCATCTGTATCAATATCATGACCCAAATCCTAGCAATCGTTTTATACAAGCCTCCTTAAACTGTACTGAATCAAACCTTAGGTATGGATAGAGGGCGAGGAGGGTCTAGTGTTCTTGAAAACTATGATTTACACTCAAACCCTTTCAATATCGCTTCAAAGGGATCACTGATGACAAGTATACTTTATCAAGGATCCAGAGCTTGGTACGGTGGATCCTGTCCTGGAATGGCTGTTCCACTCCATGTTTTACAGACAGTGGTCCAGGCTGAGGTAAGTAATCTGTTGTGGAATTTGTGAGTTTGAATGTTTTAGAAAACATTGAAATAAAATGTTTGTACTGTATATCATAGATGATAATAATGAACAGAACTGTTCAGTCAGGCCTATATTTCCATGGTAAAATGCCACGGGAGCACATCTGGACCGGAATGGCAGTGTAGATGCTGTGGCTGAATGCTGCTCATTGTTAATGCCAGAGAAAGGGGAGGGATGGTCTTGCTTCTTAATTATCCCCACTAGCACAGCTCCATGCTCATTGTACTGGTCTGCTTGTAGTAGCTTTGCAGAGAAGTTGAATTCATTTTCAGCAGCTCCCTTCCACTAATCCTGCTCCAATAGGATTGTTTAAAGCCTCTGCTAGGTAATGTGGTTAGAAGTGATTGAATATGCATACAATCAGGGGATGTAATGCATCACTCTAAAACAGTATTTAAGGGTTTCTTGTATTTGAACTGCTAGCTGGCTGCTCAAGAAAGCTGTGCTGCTCATCAGCCTTTCTATTTTCTTCTTTCCACTGCATGCCATTGATGTCTTTGTTTCTCTTCAGGGTGAGGGGTTGAGTAATATACAGTACCTGCATGCTATACACAGAAACTGCTTCAATCCACCCCCAAATAAGGGCATCTGTAATAGGGTTGCTACTGGATACAAACAGCTGTGGCCAAACGTTTTGCATCACCTAGAATTTTAGACATAATTAAAAACTATAAACATAATGTAGATATTTTATTTAACATCATGTAATCAAAGAAGTTATACACAATTATATTGCAGAAGTCTACCGTTTGTCAGTTTTTTGTTAAGTATGTGGGAAAACTACAAAGCAATGTGTAATTCAATATGTTAACGGAACGTTATTCAGACTTTATGAAGCACAATGTGTTAATTCTATAGGGGGATGCAAATCTTTTGGCCAGAGCTGTACAGTAAAAACAGTCAGTTACCCTAAACTAATCGGGACTCTCATTATTGTTGTCTTATAATGCAGAGAGGAACAGTACGTAGAAATTGTGCTTGTTTGCGTGAGGTTTGATTTGTCTGTCAGGGCCTGCCCAAAAACATGTTGACACTTGCTTGTTACATTAAATAAGCTTTCAATATCAAACTGCTGGCAGACTTTCAATCAAGACTTTCTGGTGATTTAAAATACTTACACTAGAAATCTGTTACAAGACACACACATTACGGTAACATTATTTATTTATTTATTTTAAAGATATTATGAACACAATTTACTGCATCGTCCCTGTATGAGGATTACATGAACATTGCAAACATGTGATTTGGTTTCTTTCACAATGTTTTTAAATCTCCCAGAGACCTGACACTTTCGTTCTACTTTATCAGTAACTCGCATATTTTATTTTGCTCATGATGACTTTGTTTACCGTAACATGTGCATCTTTAATGGAAGAAAATGCTTGTTTTTAATGGAGATATTTTGTTTGCTGTAAGTACTTTAGGACCATCTCCAAAATCTTGAAAGCTGACCCTCAAAGTTGACAAGCTCCTTGTGCAGGCTACATGACTCCTGTCTTGATAAGGAGCAGGGGGGCGCGTTGGGCCTCTTGCGCTGGTTCTGAACCTCATCTGTTGACATGAAAAACAATTATGTTATCGTGAACTGTTACATTAGTTCCACTGATTTCCTGCAAGACTGTAGGGTGAAATTGTTAATCTGCAGTTGGTATTCATGCTTGCAGAATAAGAGTGAATTGCGTTTTCCAGGCTGATTGCCGCATGTTGTAATTACGCTTATTTTAAATGAAAGGGGACGATCGTTATCAAATTTATTTGCAATGCCTCTACATTGAGGTGGAAGTGGCTGTACCATGTATAAGCCTGGTGTTTTTTTTTTTTTTTTCCCTCTTGCTTGTATTCTCTGGAGTAATGCAGTGTTATGCAGCCCTGTTATTAGTGGACATGAATTTCATTTCACTGTCTGTAATGGAGCAAGACAAAGTACAGTTTCAGGGTTTTTTTTTTTTTTTTATCCCCGTGTAACTAGTTTACAGCTGGCAAATGAAATTGTTTTTTGAAGTCTCCCATTTTAATAAATTACCAGAATATTGCCGTCTGTAATGTTTTGTCCAGGGGCTTTGTTCTGTCTGCATGAGAATGCCTTTCTTTGTTAATGTACTGTTCAGCATTTTTGTGGACTGTTTTTTCTCCTCCAGAGAATTGTCGTTAAATGTGGCCGTTGCGTTTTTTAAAGCCTGTTTTTTTTTTTTTTTTTTTTTTTTTTTGCAATGGCTGTGATGCCTTCATAATAATGAAGCCACATACATTCATTAAAATGTTAATAAAAAAAGTCTTAGAAGTCTGGAACATCCAGACGGCTTGCCGCTGCGATCCCTGCTAAGAATTGCAACAAAGCTATTCTCCTACTGCGGCTGTGAATTAAAAGTGTATCATTGCTGTGTATTTACTCCTTTGAATAACCATCTTGTCTTGCCTTTCTGGTTCCTATTAGCCCAGCCATCAAGAACAAGTCTTTGAGCGCCTGATGCTTGATGTGGATTGTTCGTCTCTATAATTAACATATTATTTATTACAATCCTTTGCAATCCAGATAGCTTACTGACTATTTGTTATAAATAAAGTGGCAGCTGAATCTTTGTTTTCTAAACCCAAAGGATTGAGACTGGAGAAAAAGAAATTCTACTATAGTTTTAAACTTTCGATTATCATTAAACTCCTATAGAAAACTCTGACGTGTTTCCATTAGGTGAAACCAAAAATGTTTTGAGGGAATGCTGTCCTGTTTATCAGTTGCATCTTGTGCGCTTTTGTAATGCATTCTGTGCAGCCAGAACGTTGAGTGATTTAGAGCAGACCCATTCCTTCACACTTCAAAAGAAAGGTAAAGCTTTGTTTTAGTTTCGCTAACCAGATCGAGAACGTGCTGGGCTCCACAACACATTTGAAATATATCTAAGATGGTTTAACTGAGTTTTTATAAAGCCACTGCCCCTGGTTTATATAAATGCTGACAAGCAGAATGTCAGTAGATTTTAATTCATTCTTTTAACACCCAGAAGGATAAACCTAAATAACAATTTATTTTGTGTTTTGAGAAAAAATAAGAAAAAAAATGATATACTGTAAAACAAGAACATTTCACAAGCAAGAAATGTTTGCTAATTTTGTGTATATTAAAAATCCGCAAAATTAATGTGCCATGAAATATATTATTCATACATGTGCCGTACATTAAAAGAAAAAGAAGTGCAAAAAATTGACCTTGAAGGCCATTAGTGAAATGAAGTTGCTGCAAAAAATCCTGTTTTACAGTATACACAATGGCCTACACAAATAGGCCATTCAAAGAAAGTGCTACTTGATCAAGTCAACAGTACAAAGGTCGCTCTTGAAATCAGGACTTAAAGGATGTGTTGCAGTAAGAATACTTAAGAAAGGGGAACAAGACTAAAAGGCTAAAATAAACACAAGAACACATAAATTGGACTATGGAACAATAATCAAAGTTACTGCTGATGGATGGACAATGACACCTGTGCCTTATGCCAGTTCTGTTCTCAATTCATAGTCTTCTTTCTGTTCCTTAAGGATATTATCTTCAAGTATTGCTCACCCTTGTTAGACAGCTTTTGGGTCTGCCAATCCTGGGTTTGTCAATTACAGATGATGTTTCTCTCTACTTTTTGATTACGATTAAGTAAGTCAAGGTTGTTATAATAGTAGAAAACACTAGTGGAGGCTTTGAGTAAATTGAGTAGGAAAATGCATTTGGATGCAATGACAATAGGTCTATAGGTATGTGCGCATGTATATAGGACACAGTTTGATCACATTCAGAACTTTATTTTTCCTTTAGTATTTTAATTCAAGTAACTTTTAAAATACTTAAGTTCAGAAAAATAAACCAACTTGAAATTCGTTATACGCTCAATGCAAGCAACATTACTGTCTGGCAACGCACGATATGAAAAGCAAAATGACAACTTGCATAAACTTTTATTGTAAATTATTTTTATATATTTTATTACAGGTAACTTATTAAAAGTAACCCAAATACTGTACAAGTTCAGAAAAAAGCACAACATAAAAATAAAATTATGTAAAATATTGTACAGTTTATAACAGCCCTCATAAACTAAGTTATTGTAGTACCGTATAGTTAAACATAAAACTTTAAATAGGTGTGTCCAGTGCCTTACTATAGACCTTGTGAGCAAAACAAATATTTGATTGAAGTGTGCACAGTATGCGTCCAATTGAGCTGATAAACAACTGTAATAAGACTGACAACCATTTGCCTCCATGAAGGCTTGTAGTGTGCTGAGTCTCGAGTTTGACAGATTTGTTTTGCCATTATCTGTGTCTTTCTTGCCGGCTTTTCCCGCTGTCGTGCCGTAGCTATGTGCTCTACGTCACTGCTATTGCTGAAACACTCAAACGTTATTTTTTTTAAAAAACACTCAAGTTGTTTGCTTATGCAATTATCTGAATTAAAATGCAGTGTAGAATGGACTTTGGGACTACGTAGCTTTATGCAATTAAGCGAAATTATGCATTTAGCCAATATGCATTTAACCGTATCATACAATCATAGACAATGATGCATTAAAAAATGGGACCAGCTGCATGCTGTGCAATTAAGCGATTTTGTGCAATTATCAAGTATGCAAATAAGTGGAGTTGAGTGTGTGTGTGTGTGTGTTCATGGGTGTGAGTGGTGATTGGCAGGAAAAAAAAGAATCCTGCCTTAGAGTCCTTGCCTGGAATGTGAATGAGGCATAATTGGGGTATTGGCAATTTATTAAACTTCAGCCACATGGCATAAAAGGTGGCCATTGTGCCCAGTGTGGGTGGCCGTGCGGAGGCTAAGGCCTGTATGAACGCTGGGTGTGTGCAAACCTTGGAAGAAAAGGTATTTAAGAATAATACTTGAGTAAGTGTTTACTTTTGGTGACTGGTAAACAATTTAGTTGTCCGGTGTTAGTTTAGAACCGAAAAGTGTAGTTAAGCACTCCTGGAAGGAGTTAGGTTTGGCTTTGTTTTGATTTAATAAAAGTGCTCAGAAAAACGCTATCTGCAAGTTTGTGTGTGGGTCAATTACTTAAGATCAACTACGTCACAACATTATTTTAGCAGCACTTAATTTGAATGGTCTATTTGTGTTTCATGGGATTAATCCTAACATGGAAAAAAAAAAAATATATATATATATATATATATATATATATATATATATATATATATATAAATATTATATATGATATATATATATATTATATATTATACTATAAATCGGGCATTTAAATGAGGATTTTTTTCCACTTATCTACACACCATACTCTACACTTAATTAGTACTTGGTGGAAGCACATTATAGTTGTGAGTCTGTTGGGATAGGTCTCTACCAACTTTGCACACCTAGATTTGGCAATATTTGACCGTTCTTCTTTACAAAACTGTTCAAGCTCTCTCAAGTTTCTTGGGGAGCGTTGATGGACAGCAATCTTCAAGTCATGCCACAAATTTGATTAGATTTACCTTTTTGTTCCTTAGCCACTCCAGTGTAGCTTTGGCTGTGTGCTTTGGGTTGTTGTCATGCTGAAAGGTGAACTTCCGTCCTAGTTTCAGCTTTCTTGCAGAGGGCAGCGGCTTTTCCTCAAGGACAAGTGCCCCCAGTCCCTGCCGATGAGAAACATCCCCATAACATGATGCTGCCACCACCATGCTTCACAGTAAGGATGGTGTTCTTTGGGTGATGCGCTGTGTTGGGTTTGCGCCAAACATAACTCTTTGCATTTAGGCCAAAAAGCTCTATTATAGTTTCATCAGACCATAAAACTTTTTGCCACATGACTACAGAATCTCCTATGTGTTTTTTTATTTTATTTTTGCATTAATTAATTTTCTACAAATTTCTAGAATATTTTTTTCACTTGGAAGTTGTGGGGTAGGATGTGTAGATAAAAACTAACAAACAAACAAAAATAAATATTTTAATGCATTTTAATTCCAGGCTGTAAGGCAACAAAAGGTGAAAATTTTGAAAGGGGATGTAGACTTTCTATAGACACTGTGTGTGTGTGTGTGTGTCTATATATATATATATATCATTATATAATATATATATATATATATATATATAGTATTATATATATATATATTTTACCTTATATTCCCTTTATTTTTATAGTGTATAAAACGTTAGTGTTTATTAAAAAATAAATTAAAATCTATGAACATAATTGATTGAAAGCTGGTAAAGTTAACCTGTGTCAGTAGTACTTAATGTCAATTCTGTATTTAAAACAGACAGGATTTTCAAAAGCTTGAGTGAGACCAATTGTGGGTGAAATTTGGTAAACGCCAACCTATAGCTTTTGTAAGACTGGCGTTTGACAGCCTCGCTAAGAAGACGACTCACAGTGTAGTTCAACTGTGACCTTGGGCCTCTTTCACATGACTGTTAATAATGTAAAGAATCAATAGTTCCTATTTTATTATTTGTTTACCAAAATCTTGCTGATTTTAATGATGTAAAGACCACTTGAGGCATATCCGCTTTGGGAAAAAAAAAAAAGAAAAAAAAAGTGTTAAATCCTTCTATTCCCTGGCTGGCATGTGTTGAAAGGCACACACTAATGGCAGAGTGCCCTCTGCGGTGTCAAGCACACAGGTCCAGGTACTGTACAGAGCAGCACTATCCACGCTCTTCCCTCAACACCTCTCGTTATTTCCTGTCGTGGAATCAGCGGTGCATTACAATGAGCTGCATCCCAGTTCTTTTAAACCCCCTGGTGTCCCGGTTAGAAATGAGATGCAAATGAATGTTCATGGGCATGCTGGGAGGGTAGCTTTTTGAAACTGCATGCTGTAAAAAAACAAGTTTTTTTCTCTTTCAATTAAACGATAAGGGTAGCACGAGTGGCCACGCTGGTACAGGTTCACAGGTTCTCCAACAGTATAATGACGTTGACAAATATTTTTGCCAGCTGAAGTGTTGGTCTTGGTTCCTCTTGAAGTTGTGGAGAACACCAACACAAAACTTTGTCCACTGAACTGTGGCTTTTAAATGTAGTCTTGAGACCTGTTAAAAGGGCAAAAAAACAGTGTTCTCTTGAATTGCCTAATTAAACTGCTTATGTTATGGTTTATTATATATGGCAATGTTGCCCCGCCCCTGTGTATTTCTGTGTTGTATGTTGCGTGTGGTGGGTTAATGTAGGTGTGTAGTCGTTGGTACACAGAGTATAATATGGGTTATACGCACAAGTGTTTAAAATGTATATTTGTATTTAGGCACGAGGATTGCACAGCACTTCACATGCAGGTAAAATGTAGTAATATGTGAGCACGGGGACTTGCGCTTTATTAATTCACGTGCAGTTGTACCGAGACTCCAATTGAATGATTGATTAGCAATTGAATCTCTGTACAGCTGCATAAAAGCAGCATGTTTTCACTCACTCGGGGTTGTTTGTTCTGGAGTGGAGAACGGGAGAGAGAGAGAGGAGAAACGTGAAATATATAAACGATAATATAAATTGCTACGAGTGCTGGAAGGACCAGCACCGTACTTGTTTTGTGTAGCGTTCGTCCACCCTGTTTTGTTAGTGTCTGCTCGTTTTGTTTCATCTCTTTATTTTGGCTACCAGTGCCCTGTCCTGTGTTTTTTGTTTGTCTTGCAACCTTTTATTTTCTGTCTGTTCAATTATTAAATGCTGAGCAAAAACAATCGCTCAGCTTCACCAAACTCCACCTCTCTGTTGTTTATTTGTTGGTTCCTGGTTCTGGTCTGACGTCACCCACTACAGCAGTCTTTGTGACATTGTTATATAAAATAACATCAACTCACTGTTTTTGCTTTTTTTGGTTTGTTTGTTTATGCAGTTGAGAGACGAGTTTTATTAAATTGTGGTGTATAACACAAATCAATATACAATAAAGCAACGCTGATTTTGAATCCACTTCTACTGGTGCTTACAGTAAATATTTAGTTTTTTAATCAAATTATCAATTTTTTTTTTTTTAAAACCTAACAAAAATGTAGTTCGTGTTTTGGATGAACCGCATAGAGAAATCTATCCAGGAGATTTGGTTTTTAAAAGGTGAAAAATGTAAGTTTTTTTAGTTCGGTAATGCCTGGGTTTCTCAGCAAAGCAGAGGGGCCTCCCTCGAGTCTGTCTGTTTTGCCGCTGAGAGACGGCGAGACTGGGAAGGTGGTCCTCTCCCAAACCACCTCCTTCCAATTTATAGCTCTTGGACCGAGATCTGTCCCTGTATGAAGCCTGTAATTTAAGCTGAAACACGCTGCTGCTTCAAAAACGTTTTTTGGGCGAGGTAGTGGTCTGTTGGGGAAATGTTTTTTTTTTTTTTTTTTTTTTTTTTTTTTTTACCCACATTTTTTGTTTAAAGAAAAAATATATATTTTGGTTGTCACATGTGACATTGCTTAACATTGCTTTATTCACAACTCAGTGAAAACGTGTGTGTGTTAAATGTGTTGAGGATGTTACAGCAGTGATAAACTATTACAATCCAGGCCTCGAATTTGCAGTTTTTAAATCTCCCATTGTGGTGCTTACCAGTTCCAGTTATTAAACAGCCCAGCAGCAGGGAGCCTGCTCAAAGTGTTGGAGGGGGGAAAGTGTTTTGAATGTAATTGTATTTTCATTTTAATCTGCTTTGTAATACACTGAATGTTATTGATTTGAAATTCCACAAACCTCCTTCCTTGGTTACAAGAATCTATCGGATGATGTACATACGGCTGGAGCGGTTTCAGGCTCTCTTACAAAGAGACATTGCTTTGCAGTCAAATTTTTTTTGCTGTGGCAAAGTCCTGTATTCCTACTGTGTTAGTGAGTGTGATTTCTTTTGTCTGTGTTGCCTTGTCCGAAGTGAAATAATGATAGCTACGTTGTTTGTGGTTAATCCATTTGGAGACTTGGCATAAAACAATATATTGCCTTGTTTGTATGAATTCTACATTTATACAAATTCTACATTCTTAAGTTTCAACAGTTCATCCCCAGCGCCAGCATCTGTAGAATAGCACACTTTATCAAAATGGTCCTCCCTTTTTTTAAATGCATCAAAACCAGTTTAATTTAGAAGGAATCCAATCCAGAGAAGCAGTCGCTTGCCCCGCCTCCACCCCCCTCAAGTACGGCTGCTGAGGGAAGCCCCCTTGGGGATAGTGAGCGGTGGTTATTATGAAACGCCTGTCTCTGTCGGTAGGTCACCATGGAAATGGCTGGTATGTGATTCCCACGGCGCCCCCCCCTCTGTCCAAGCCCCTGTGGAGTCTCTTGAATCTGTAAATGCCAAGGGCCTGTTACAAGCAGAGCTGTGTGTGTGTGTGTGTGTGTGCTGGTTTACAAGGATTTACACAGCAGTAATTGTGTGGGCCTGGATTGTTCCAGTGTAATTGCGGGCTGATTGATGGTCCTGCGCTGCACTGCAGCCATGCCTGCCAGAAACACAGAGATGCTGGAGCTGCAACAGGATTAGCACCGGTTACTGGGGACACAGAGGCTTACTGGGGCTTCTGTGAGGGTGCAGAAAAACTCCCAGGCCCCTGCCGATTCCTCAACACGCCGAAGATGCTTACGTTTGAATGCATGTGAAAGAACCATTGGAGATACTTATAATGTCCTGCTGGGAGCATTTCTCAGCAACAGGGGATTTCAGTACACCTGACAAACAAGTGGGATATACGTACTGGATAGAGAAGTGCTTATCCAATTGTGAGGTAACTTGGTTAGGACAGGTTTCAGAACGCATAATTGAGAGAGCACCATACTCTGGGCACATAAAATAATGCATTGTTAATCATGTGCAGCTGGGCAAGAGCGCACACTGATAAGATGATGCCTGGTTTGTGCACAACTAGTTACAAATAGCAAAGACAACAGTCTTACTCGGGAGTTGCTTTTAAACTTGTGGCTTTGCTTTCTTAACCTTTGCGCATGTGAACGATGTACACTGGACACAATGTATAGTACTAGAAATTATATGTGAATTATAACAATTGCAAAGTGCCACTCTTTTGGTACAGACAAACTACTTTCTACCTACTGTAGATGCATACAGTAACGTCAAAGACCTGTACAAAAGCATACAACCAATACAATATTGCATTTTTCTGGACAACATTCAAATGATTCCTACTGCAGTTCCATGGGTATTACCACACTGCTTGCTGATTAGGAGCCTTTTATTTGTTTTGTAAGAAGAGGGACATAATAGAGAGCTCTTCAAACTCTGTGGACCAGAGATTTCCCCCCTCTCCCCGGTTCCCACAAAATGAAATGATTGTAGGAGATTGCAGCCCTATGCTACTGTACTGTACACCTCTATCGTGCATGCTGGCTGGCTGCACAGGGTTATGTTAATGTGATTAAGGGGGATTAGGGCGTCAGTCTGCAGGTCAAAAGAGCCAAACCAATTAACACCCCCACCTTTTTCGACAACTATTGCCAGATCAAACGTACCCGCCCCATCAACTTGCCACCTCGCCAGAGGAAAACATTTCCGAAACGAAATGCTTGACTACTTTTTATTATCATAATCCTCCTTGAACTGCATTAACATATCCCTGCCCCAGGACTCTAGCATTATAAAAATATCGGTTGTTAACTCAAATTTTGTTTAGTGTGAATTGGGGTGCCAGGAGGAGCCCCCTAAGTCTTGTGCAAATGAACAGAAGACAGAAGAAATCAGAAAGGCTGTGATAAAAACAGATTTCTGTGTCTTTTTTATTACTCCATGTAGAAATGCACCTTAGGTATCATTCAGGTTATAGGTATAAATTGAAATACCTAGAAATAAATATTATACATTCCTTTCTGCTTGTGTTTGTATTTCTTTTAAAGCTTATCGCATGGCTAGTGCATAACAATGTGCTCTGCCTCCTGTTTAGGTACCCTGAGTGCATGAGCACATCACGAAGAGCTGTACAGTAAAAGAACATATTGATTTTTCTCATTGATGCATAGCAAACCCAGCAGAAAAGACATTCATTGTGTGATAACTACCCCAAGAATACGTCTGCGTGCTCATTGGGGACCATGTAAGCCTCGGCACTAATTGCAAAACATTCTTCAATTAGAAATAGGGAGGTGCATTTTGAATTCTTACAGTGTGACTTAATTTCTGGACTAGCTCATTACCTGTGCTGCGAATTAGCTAAATAAATGCACGGGCAACCAGTATAGCTTCTTCCTGTTGTAGTACTGTACAGCAGCAGGCTGGGAGTGCGTGGGTGATTTAGTCAAAGGCTTCAAGATGATACCACAGTATAGGGGCAAGTCAAAATCCTGACATTTTAGGATTGATTTCTATTGTTACAAACCAACGATTTGCAGCTTTATAAAGATACAGTGTTTCATTTTGTTAAGGCATAGAGGAATTTTGGAAATGAAGTATGAGTTTTGTTACCAATATACAGTACATTTTTATTAGCCTTTTGGTTAGTATTAGTCTAGGAACATAAGCCTACACACAAATATTGCTTGAAATGTATTCTGAGTTTAAAAAAAAAAAAAAAAAAAAAATGCAATAAACAAAAAGGTACAGTACTGTCATTTGGTGGGGTACAGGATTCAGAGATTTCTTTTACTATTCTATGTAAGACTCTTAACAGTTGCAGTTAGTTAATTAATGCAGAGTGCTGTGCTAACAAGTCCTGTTTGTGCTTCGGGCTGTGGAGGCTACCTGTTTATTTCTGTGAGTAAGACTGGAGCCTGGTGTAAGTGGATATGCAGGTATGCAGAGGAGATTAGGAGGTCAGGCCTGGAGTACACATCTATTCTGAAAGCTCTCCAGTCATGTAGTGACGCCCACCGGGCTGCACTAAAGAGCCTTTCAAATATTACAGTCCTGTGCAGTCTCTCCGACGTACAGCGCAGTGCAGCAGACGTCTGAAGGAACAGTTCCAGGGTGTCTGGTTACCACATTTTTCCATAGTTTAAAGGGATGGAAATTATTCTACTGCATAGCAGTTTCACCCGTTCCAGGTTTTACTACAAGCTTGATTAGCCACCGCGGATAGGTAACAAGCTCCAGGGTGTCTTATTAGATTCGTAGTAAAACCAGGAATTAGACAAACTGCTATGCAATGGGAGTCTTATTTCCATCCCTGGATTAGCTGTCAGTGCAGTCCTTGTTAATTGTCTGTTTTTTTTACATTGCCCTCAGGTCGTTTTGGCTTTTTGAAACTTGCTTGCCATTTAGACATCCAGTATGCTACAGCTTGCATCAGTGGGAAGTTATAGATGATATTAGTTTCCGAAGCATGCAACTCAATGTAGGTATGCCTGGTTAGGTTAAAGATTGCATTACCTTTGCGTTTAATTGTGTTCTCCGTTTGGTGTGCCTGCTTTTACAACATTGCCATCTAGCTGTGACAGGGTCTTGCTCGTGTCACGTGTGGGTAGCCGCTGATTAAGCATACAGAGACACACAATGGAGGTGAAGTTGAAACGCCGGCACAGGCGCGCAGGATTTATTTATACAAAGGAAAACTAAAGTAAACAAAACAGCTTGTGACGTTGCCAGCGATGGTAACGCTCAGAGGACAGATATAGCAAGCTGTACAAAGGAAAAATAAAATAATACAAAAAACTACAAATAAAAGGTGCCGTAAAAACGGCTAGCGCTACTCCCCTAATCAGGAGGTCCTGCTGGAATCCAATTTTCTCTATACTGTGAGCTGTTGTTGCCTGAAACTAAGCTCTGTTCCTACCCCGACCTGGTATACACACGACCGTCAGCGGCTGCAGTTTCTTCTTGCGTGAATGCTGGAACCTTGACCGTGGTTAACCTATGCAGTAGTCAGCAGTCTTCAGTTCTCTCCAGCGGGATTCCAGACCTCCATAGAGTCTCATGGCCTTGCAGCAGCCTCGCGCCATCTCCCGCGGATGTTTTTAAACTAACGGACACCCGGTCGAGACCCGCCCACCTGCTGATTGAGGACCAGCACGGCCAATCACTTGCTGCCCTTCCCCCTGAACCACGCCTAGTCTCAATCGAGCGCCCGTCTGTAAACAATAATTCAATTAAACAATTCAACTCCAAAAACAACCCAGTTCCACACATACAAAAATTGCACCAACACTAATTACCCATTGTGCAGGGCAATCACAGCATTTTGAGTTGAAGATTTAAAGAAAAAAAAATTATTGCCATTAAGTTTTTGTTATTTTGATGGGCGTGTGCACTAATCATAAGCCTTAAGTATCAATGTGATATGTGATTATAGGAGGCTTTAGATAGGATTACAGAAGATGTTGGGCTGCATGGCTTGGAGCTCAGATCCTGCATCTCAAGTTAAATGACCCAGAGCTGGTCGATAAGATGGGATTTAGATCACGCCAGCCGATGGATTTATTGAGTGTGAAAGAATGCTCCTGTTTATTGATGGACAAGTCTGCTGTGGTAAGCTTGTCTCAGTTTGTCGATTTTTAAATCTGCTGCTGAACTGGCTCAAAAACATACCTAGTCTGAGGGAATGATACTTGAAGCTTGGGGAGAATTTAGGAATGGTGTCAGTAATTGGATGGCAGTTAGTTAAGTAGTTACAGTATGTAACAATATACTTTTGGCAGTGGTGTGATTACAAGCAAACAAATAACCCAATCAAACTTTTATCTCGTATGCAGTGGCATATTGCATTGTATTCTTACCTTGTGCAATTGAAGTGTTGTGACTTTTTAACAGCACATCTTGCTGGACAAACGGGTAAAATGTATACACTTTATTAGGACCTGTCTACACGATTGGCTTGGAGCATGGTCTCTTGGGTCTTTTGATTACTCTGGAAGTTAAAGTAATACTGTAGTTTACTGAGGAATCTCTGAGGATCAAGTCACCCAACAATGGAGATGGCTGCTTTTAGGATGATCGTGCAACAATCCGCCATGCCAAAATTCAGTGTGACTGATTAAAGATGCATGACATGATATGAGTTACTGTTTCTTCAGTATTAGCTTTTTCAGGAAAGGGTTAAAGAAATCAAGACTAAAGCATAATTTAAAAATTCTGAACGATTAAGTAAAATTAAAACATGAACATGTGAGATTTGCATGAATAAATAAACAACCTTAAACGATCATATTTTCTAATTGGCTACAGTAATAATTTGAAATAATTAGCTGCTTGATTTATAAGTAACACATGGGACAGTAGTTATTACAAAGTTTCACAGGGATAACTAAATTAGAGGAGACTATTACAAGTGACAGTGCAGTAAGTGAAATGTGACAGCACAGTGTTGATCTGAAGACTAGCAGCTTGGCTCTGAGCTGTGCAGTTCTGCACTATAAGCAGTGACTGGGCGTGATTGTGTCTAGACCAGATCCCTCAGCATTGATTTCAGATGGCTGACGGCTGACAGCAGGCCCTAAAGCTCCCAGTGTGTGCAGCAGCAGCCATGCAGGGAGTGCTCCCTGGAAGCCAGGCTGGTGTTTACTGTTTACAGAGGCATCTTGGCCTGGCGATAAGGCCGCCTTTTGTCTGTCCTGATCTCATCTTGTCTTGGAAGTGTCTGTGTGAAGTGTTTTGGCCTGCTCCTTCCTGTTTCTTTATGTTCCAGACATTTAGATGGAATCAGATAGATAGCGATGGGCCTGGAGAGAGTCCATCACTCACAATCACTCCCTCGCTGTGCCTCTTTGCACTTCAAATATGGTGACCGGCTGCAATATAATGTGCAAAGATTTTTGCTACCTCCTTTTTTTTTCCCCCCCTAAAGGAGATTTGTAGTTTCTCCTCGACCCCTTTCACCAGCCTCAAGGGAGAATGTTTCTCTATTTTGTACAGTGGAGAATGCAATGCATCTCGGATTGCATCTCTCCACTGTCGCAATGGTTACTGTCTGTCGCTACAGTATTGCTTCCCCATTCTTAAGACAGGCAGTGTTTCTTATCTCCACTAGGTCTAAAAATGACCAGCGCAGCTGTGCACACAGTCCAAACCTGGGTTTGTTTACCCAGTCGAAGTAATAAATTGCAGAGTTACTGTACCACCATCATGTCCCTTTCTTTCTTCACTTTTAATCTTTCTATTGTTTCTTTTGGTGTGGTGTTAATATTACCCATATTGTGATATTAATGATAAGACCCTGTGAAGCAGGCGTTATTATCTGTTCATGCCTGGCTGAAGCGATTAAACTATTAACCTACCACATGGCCCATTGAAAAACAGCAAATTAGCTATTGCAATCAGAGCCACAGGGAGCCATAACACAAGCACTTCAAACAGTGAGACGTTATGGGTTACTGTCCAAGTCAATAAACCCTTCACTGAAAATGTGATATCTTTAGTTTACAGTGAAATGTTACATTTCTAATTTCACATGGGTGGCTATGCTCTGCCGTGACAGAAAATTATTTAAAATAAATTAAATTAAAAATGCAAATTCACAAGCACAATATGCATCATTGTTGTATCTGGTGAGTGCACTATCCGAACAGAATTGATGTCATTGCCTGTAAATAGTTCTGGTGTTTTTCTTATCGCATGTTCCCAAAAGATATACAGTTATTAATCACAAAACCGTGTGTATAATGTGAACCCTTGTACAATGTGTATATTCCCTTATGAACGTTTACCATACTAAAGCATAGCAAAGTGCAGTGGAAGCAAGGTAAAGCATCAGGAGCTATAAAGACCAGTGGGGTATGGTAAAGCATATTCTTAAACATGGAAAACCAGGGTAGATGTATACAGTAACCATGGGAAATCTGCATAAATACCATGGTAAACCTTTTATAAGATCTTATTTAAAGACACCATGGGATACCATATAGAAAACTGTAAGTATACAGTACTTTGCATATGTACAGTGTGTAACACCCATGTGTAATGGGGGGGGTGGCAACTCTCCCCAATTTGTAAAAGCGTGCATGTCTGGCTACCAAACAGTACCTCCCCGGCAGTACACACCAATGTGTACACTGGGTATATAACAATAAATAATAAACAGTATAGCGAGGTGCGATATAACAAGGGGTAGGTGTATTAACAAAAAATGAAATCCGTCCAACTAAGAGGCATGTAAAACAAACAAACAAAAAAAAACTACTTTTCGTTACTTAACGTTCACTGCAGTCAATAGCTGGGGAGACAAAGAAAAGAACAAAGACCTTTGAAGAAAAGAAAGCAGAGAGAGAGGGAGGAGAGGTGGGGGGTGAAGTTCTTACTCCAAAACACATTCCCGATTCTCCCAGGGGAACAGAAGTGAAAACCTCTCAGGATGGAGTCTGCTGCTGATATGATCAGTGTACAGAACTCCTACTAATGATGGCTGTATTGCCAGTGTTACATGCTGAAAAGCCTAAGGGCTGAATCAACCAATCAGGAAGGACCACCGTCACATCCGATTGGCTACAATATTCAATATGGAGGCTTTTTGCACAGTATTTTTTGCTTTTATTTCGAACCAATTCTAAGTAAGTACAGGTAATTCTGAAATATAAGCTTTATGTTTTTAGATTTGTTTATACTCTCTTCGGTTTTTTGCTCATGTTCCTCTCGTCTTGTGGTCGGTTTTACTTATATTTGAATAGTACAAAGTGGTCTCGTATTTAACCCCATCTGTTGATATTGCTCAATCCATGTAAACCGCAGAAATCATTCAAGAAACTTGTTCAGAAAATTCAAGTTTTCAGTAAATATTAAGTCTTTTTGTATCAAGTTTGTCCACAGTCAAAGTTATCAACATAGGAAGTATAAGACATATTCACATCACAATCAACAAAGAAATAAAAAAGAAAATGAGACAAAAAAAAGTCTAAACAAAATTAGTTTGTAAACAAGCAAACGACACAGCTTGTCACTATTATATTTTTTTTTATAAATGCTGCAAATTGTTTTTAACATGTCGCACGCTTTTAAGATTTTTGCATCGTTTACTGGATTTTGGCGTTGTTTATTGTAATATTTTATTAGTCAGTGCTTTCCATTTTTACAAGGTATAGGCTTTTCAGCACGGTAGGCTTTCAAGCATGAAAGGGTGTACACAAGTTGACAGTTTCAAGCAGTTTTTCACTTTGCTTTCATGAAGTCTGTTTATACTTCGGGGAATCTGCTTGAAAATGTCACATACGGTATTATACAGCTGGCTGCTTCGGTGGTTGACTCGAGCGTTCCCGTGCATTGCCTTAACGATTGAAGCATGTATGTCTCTATTTTAAATGCACATGAAAAGGGATGAATGAGCTCTAGTGTGATACATTGGTTATTATATTGTCTGATGTCAGTTGTGTGTTACTAGGGTAAAAACTTATAAGAAACCTTCATCAGTGTACTGAAGACTGTTATTATGATATCAGTTAGGAAGCGCTGAGAATGTGGTGTAAATCTCCCAATCATTATAACTGGTATTGATTTTCTAAAAACCAGAGACAGAGTAAAACACGGGGGTATTGCCTTGTCCTTTTTTAGTTCTGCTACAGTAGCATGAATAATAACGTACGTTCTAAAGACAAGCATTAAAGAAGGTACAGTAAGACATTGGGATAGTGTCTGAAACATGCTGAACTGTCTCAGTTCATGATTTGTACAGATCCAGTTATGAGTGTTTTGATGGATGGCAGTGGAGACTTGAGCAAGTGAGAAGGCACACTGTCTTTATTCAGGGTAGCTGTCAGGCCGAAAGCTTGGCGACACGATGAACGATGAGGAGGGCCCCTCTGCGTCAGGGTGAGAGACAGAGCTAGTGGAGTCTGCAGGATTTCCCTGTCAGTAGGAGAGAGAGGGATTGCCTGAGGGGAGCAGATAAAACCCACTCCACTCCTTGGCAGTAGAAAGCAACTCTTTTTAACAAAGCTTTGTACAATACCAGTATGATTTGTCCTGTGTTGTACAGTTCAGTGTTGAATTCGGAGCACTAATTGTAAAATAAACTCCAGCAGACTGAGTGCTCTACATTTGAGATGAAAGACAAACCATAACACTGCAGTGCAAATAGCAGCCAGTTACTGTAAGGTGGCTTTTAAATGGGCAGTGATAAAATAACATTAATTTGTGGTTTATGTATCCCGTAGTCACGTAAAAAAAAAAAAAAAAGTAGACAATACATATCAGCTTTTTCTACAGAAGTATGTCCCCTTTCTTCTTCAGTCTATGCATATATTTGCTGTTTTAAACAGTTTCTATAGCTAAATACGTAAATGTAGCTTTCAGGCTCTTCAGGCAGAAACTGAAGGTAAAAAAGACTTACAGGTCTGTTCAGCCTCTGAGGAGGAAGTTACTGGACCTTCAGTTTCCACTTTTCACCTGAAGAAGACACTTGAAAGCTAGTAGAATGTACATGTTGCTATTAGAAGGTAGGACCAAACTTGAGAATCAGCACAACTTATCCTACTCTACATTCAGATGGTATTGAGTATTTCACTTTTAAATCCTGCACATAGTTTTTCCATGTGCTCTTTATCCCTAAAACAAACGCTACTGGATATTTAATGCCACCTGCCCTAAGCTGTCACCTGCTCTTTACCATAAAGTAAACCCCATAACAAAAAAAATCATTGGCGTACACGCAGAGGTGAGCTATGAAGATCCATTTCTGATTAAAATCTCCAGCTGGTCTGATTAGCTGGTTAAACCCATGCAGGCTCTGTCTGTGCAAGACGTCGGGTGCTGGAGAGGAGAAGGGAGGTGGTGCTTATGGATGAGCACAGTGGAAAAGTTCTGTGGGTTCCCCCTTATTAATAACGCCGGTGTTGCCTGTGACAGACGGTTACCTA
The DNA here is from genome assembly GCF_017654505.1 of Polyodon spathula. NCBI lineage: Eukaryota > Metazoa > Chordata > Actinopteri > Acipenseriformes > Polyodontidae > Polyodon > Polyodon spathula. Next base: position 22,879,141 of record NC_054552.1, read on the forward strand.
ATGAGGCATGGCGTGATGAGAAGGGCATGCTTCAGTTTAACTGCATTAAGGAAGTCTTGTTATAGCACAGCCAGCAGAGATGAGATGAAGGGAAGGTATATTGGATTGAAAACTATTGACAGGAGAGCTCGTACTTGTGGGATAAAAGGTTTACCTATATTTTTTTAGGTACACTAAATGTTCTTCAGTAAGGCTGTGTTAAGTTTAGATGCATCAGACGGGATAATGATGAGCAGCAAACTTACTTGTTTCATGTACTCCTTTAATTTATTTGAAATAGTTTCTTCTCAAGATCAGTATGTATGTTTTTGTGAAAGTTGTAGTAGACCGTGCTGTACTGCATATCGAAACACCTACAATATTTATTGTATCAGTACCATAACCTGAAGATCCACGAAATGAGTAAGAAAACCAAACATGCCCACATCCGTTTATTGCAGACCTCTCGTTTAGCTAGGAGGACATCAAGATTGACATGTTAAGTGACATGCAGTACATTTAGAGCTCACTGTCTCTGGGATCTGTGGGCTCAGGTTGTTTGCACTGTAGTGTGTTAATTGCTTTTCTACGGTTTAATCTAATGCTTTGCTGAGGTGTCTTGTCTAACAGACCTCTATTTGGGATACTGGAAAGATCCTCTGCAGATGCAAACAAATGGAGCTACAGTAAGTGGCTTTTTACATGAATGATTTACTGCCAGGGTGTCCAGATTCAACATATAGTTACTGTATGTTTTATATGCACTTAATGTATGTAGTACAGTGTGTGTGTTTTCATACTGCTTCTCTGAACAGGTTTCTTCAAGAACTGGATATAACCTCACAGTCTAGTAGCCAGATCTCACAGCACTCCCAGACTGGTCTGAGTGTTCCCCAGTAGATCTCACACCACTCCTATATTAATCACAATTCCCAGGCTGATCTGAGTGTTCCCCAACAGATATCATACCACTCCCAGGATGGTCTGAGTGTTCCCCAGCAGATAAAACAACAGGATTGATGCTGCAGGGCTGTTGGTAATCTCCAGTGGAGATTGGTCTCTACCCTACACACTCAGGGGCTCCCGGTACGGGCAATCCCGCTCTCGTGTCAGCATTGCATAAGAAGGGTAAACAGAACGTTACTCCACAATGGAACACATGTGCACTGTTAGTAGTTGTGCAGAACCTTTTTTTTTCTATAATAAATGGTTCAATGTAGGTGTTTTAGTTTTGAGGTTCCGTAGCTGCGTGTGTATTGGGTCTGATTTTTTTTACTGTGTGCTCTGACTGCTGCTAGCATGCTAACTTTGAAGCTCTTGTATCCAAACAGGCAGTAGTGCAAATCAAACACTGTGACAGTATCCCGAGCTCAAGACAGCTGGGGTACAGTAGGCATCCTCCTAGAATGACAATCTGTTTTAATGGGTGCGCCATGAGGAAATGCACTGTACAGTAGCAGAATGCAGCAGTTCCACTTGGAGACTCTTCAAGAGAAACTTTGACAGAAAGTAAATTATTCCCATAACTGCTGAATTGTAAATACGGTGGCAGATCATGTGATTTGTTGTGGTTGTGGTATATTTGGTTTCATTCTTGAATAGGGAGCACCTGACTGAACTGACAGATAACACAGGAGCTCTGCCAGGATTTCGCTTCAGACATCTGCTGCTATTTTGAGTAAATTCAATTTCAATTTTGAATTGTAAAAATGCTATTGTGTTGTTGTTTATTTATTTATTTATTTAATTCCTTAATCAACTAGGTACACAGGATGGTTACCCGTAACTATTAAACCCTTAATAGTTATAAATGTATTCTAGGAAAAGACTTCTAGTAGAAACATTTGTCCTTGAAATTTAATTTCTTTTAGTATTTCTATATACACCGGTTGGTTGACCATCCATTCGGCGTGAATGTTTGCAGCTAAACTACTTATATCATGTTTGTAGTGAACAAGACTCCTTTGTTGTATGCCGCAATTTAGATTTTTGACCACTGAGTGGCACTGCAGGGATTGAAATAAGATGGCCGTTCCATATCTTTTTGATCCATTCCAGGTTTTACTATGCTCTTAATTCACAAACGTTTTTACAGTATGTGACACACTTGTGTGTCTAATACTGTAGGCTCCTAATAAAACTGGAATGGTCTACTATATGTTGTTACTTATAGCTTCTTATACTGGAACCAAGAAACTTGCTGAGATTTCTAATGTTGTTTTCAGTGCCGATGAATGTTGGCATTTCCAAACAGGAATTCCTTACAAGTTAATCTTTTTCATTTAAATAATGGACTAGTTGGGTTTTCGTGGTAATGTGAGCTGTTTTTGGCACTCAAAGAGAATATATTCATTCTTTAGTGTTCTGCTGCACAAAAGAAACTCCTACTCTTAAGGTCATCTTAACAGACTGGTATCGATGTCTTATCAAGGATGATTTCTCTTATGAAACAACTTGTGTGGCAAATGTGTTTCAGGGTTGTAATTGGAGGGAATTGAATTGAAGTCAGTTCACTGGGATCATGCCCTTTTCAAGACCCGTGGTAGACAAAGAAATTCAGCAATTCATTCGCCTGCACCTGTCTGTAGGCCCTTCCTAAGTGTATTGATTTCTGTGAATATATGTGAATACTGTAATGTTTGTTTTTTCCAAGAGAAAAAAAGTAAGAGAAATCTATTAAATTTTATTGATAATCTACTGAGGGCATCAAAGACCCACAAATCCTCAAGATAAAGAAAAGTGAATCTGAATGAGCGGTCTGTATACACCAAAGGGTTTGCAGTTAAACAGTTTCCCTCCGGCTATAGCCAGCAACACTGTGCTCTTACTGAAGAGCTTTCTTTGAGGACGTAACCTTTGTGTAGAGATCTTCTCATGTAAATGTTGCGACTTGTATACCATGCTAAAATGGGATGGTGGTGATATAAGGTATCAAGTTGATACAAGTCTTCTCTCCCTTGAAATGTCTTCCTCTTGAAGTATGTTCTGCAGTTTTGCATAGAGCGCCCCCTACTACAGTGTGTCTCAATTGGAGCCTGTCAGCCACTGTCGTGGGCGGAGATGACCTGGGAGATGCAAATGATATATTCTGCATATTAGACGGGCCTACACATTGTAGGCGTTGCAGTTTAATTTGTTTGAGTTGCCAAATAGGTCCTGCCACATGCTGCAAGTAATTCTTAAGCAACGTCCTTTTATTAATGACTGCTGTGTTACACATTGCTCTGCGTAAAGATCACCACAGATCCAAATAAAGCTGCTTGGTTTTTGTATACTGTAAAAGATCATTTTGGGGGAGTGCCCATGGCTAAGATAACCATGATCACTAACCACCCAATTTCTCCCAGGAAATGTTCAGTACAATACTGTCGGATGAAACGCACAGGCGCACGATAATCTGTGAAAGACGCCGTTTATAATAAATAGTGTTGTTTTCAATAGGAGAAGCCTGCTTTTCACGTCACACTTAATTTTCCTACAATGAATTCCTGGACACTTGCACCTCACTGTAATCTGCTGCACGGGTATCATAAAGGGATAGTTATATGCCGTGTTTCCGAGTTCTTTTTATTATTCTCTCCCAGTAACATGGAGAGTTCCCTGATAAAGGACGCTCAGTGGAATAAAGTGTATAATAATTATGGGAAGCTCTCCGAGTGACATTCCACCCTGAAATTGGATTGTTATAGCGCCGCTTAAACTGCGCTTTGGGTTGATTAGCAGAATAATGTGGCGACTAAATCAGGAACCAAGGGATTTGTCACACTGGGGATTGAGTTGGCAGGGGCAATTTTATCGAGTTATGGAAAACATACCTATTGTGAGTTTTCAAATTTCTATCCTTTGACGTGATGACAGCCACATCTTGCCCCTCTATTTTATATAAAACGGGAACAAAAGAGATTGGGACCACCAAAAATGCAGGAAAAAGATGTTACTCCGCCTCCCCCACAATGTGCGAACTTCTGATTAATCTCTGAACCATATCATCCACACACAGCTGATGCCAGTTGTACACAAAGATCTCAAACGTATGTGTTGATAACATCAGTTCAGACACCTTGTCCATAAACGGGTTAAATGTTGAATCCCACTCATTTTCATCTGAAATTGGGTGGTGGTCTTGTTAGCTGACCATAGAAACGCATTTTCCCATTCCCTTCAGAAAGCCACCCAACACATTACTAGCACAAAATGGATCTGTTGTAGCTGCAACTACTTTTTACTTCTGAAGTGCATTTCCCAAAAGCACTTGAGAATTACATTTGAGGCTCACATCGTTTTGCTTTTGCATAGCCTACTGTATGTGTTAAAGCTGTGATTGAGAAGCACTGATCGTCATGTCAACACCAGTGTGATTGTGTATCTGTGTACTCCTGATAGTGTTTTAATCCTGATTATCCCACAACTAACCCAGACCATACTTGGGTAGCATTTGGGGACTCATAATTGGACACCTACAGTGTTAATGTTGCAAGGAATCCTCTCCTTGGCTTTTGCAATTGGAAATGGGACTAAAGGAGTGTTCCTCTCCCAGGCGTAGGGCGAGCGGAGCGGCCTCTTTGCAGCAAGGGGCTCTTTGATGGCGCTGGGAGATAGAACTCTAATCTGTTTGGTTAATTAGTGTGCCCGGCGTAGGTAAAAGGTGCTGCTTTGAGAAAAGGAGGCCTGCTGTGTGAAATTGCCTCTGTGCTCGGGGGAATAGTTATCAGGGAGAGCCAGGGTGTAGTTCTGATATCTTCTGATCCTCCTCCAACACACACAATCCCGGACCTTTCTCCCTGACCCCAGGGTTTCTGCATGATCAGACACATCCTATTTATTTTTGGTTTTGGTCCTTTTTTCCCCAAATTGTATTATTATTATTATTGTTGTTTTTTTACAATGTCTTGGTGGTTTTCAATTGCAGTTGTTGGGCACCCCCTGTCTTATGCTGGTCCCCTGTTATTTTGATAACAATTGACTATTGGGGTTCTTCCCCGTTTAAGACACAGTTTACTGCTTTGGTGAAATTCTGGGTGGTTGCCTTAGTTACCAGTTGTAAATAGAGGTCATTTCTATGTGTGTAACATTTTTAATAAAATACATACCAGTATTGTAGTGTCAATTTTATTTATTTTTAAAAGAGTACTAATTAACTGTCACTTCAAATTAAGGGAATGATAAGGTGTGACATTATTCAAGTATTAAATTACATTTTCCTTTATTATAATATGCAAGTCAAATACATGACCTTGTGAAATATATTTGGTAACCTGTACAGTATTAAGTAAATGTTTTAAGGTTAAAAATGTATTTTTACACCTACTGTAGAACGTGCTGCAATCACTATTACAAAACACTATTTAATTGAGTTTTTATTTAAAACTTGTATACAAGCCCTATTTAAAATCAAATCTGAAATAAAACTGTTAATCCAGTATTAAAAACTTTTACATTGATATTGCACACGAAAGGCAATAACTGAAAAATTTGTCAGCTTGTAGTTTTGCCTCTCTAGTGCTGTGTGTTTTGAGTCGCACTGTTGCCCAGCACAAGGAGTTTGTTCAGTACAGCAAGCTGCAGGGAGCAGTGATGTGAAGCCTGCTCATCTGTGTGCTTGGAGCATTGATAGAGAATCCAGTGCCTCATTCATCCCTCTGGGCTGTGGTTTGATGGCACAGACTTGTGTATCTCCAGGGTGACTCGAGATGAAACTTGTTTTTAAAAGCTGCTAACTGTCGATGCAAGTCAAGGCCTCCACATCGCTTTAACTCTTTCTTCTCCACAAGTCCCTATAGAAGCTTTTGACTCAAGTGGCACTGCAACCAGCTGTGGGTGAGATTTTCAGACTAGAATACTTCAGTGTTTTATTTTAAGCCAGCGGGAAACTGCTTGCAAATATCACGTACAATTGTTTCTTTTAGGAAAAAGATATGTCGCCCCAAGCCGGAGGCAAACCTGGAAAGCTTTATTGGAATACTTTCCAGAAAGAGCTTGATGTGGTGGCCCAGTGGAGCAGTGCAATCAGAAAGTGTGATGGTAGAGCTGTAGGTTCCTAAATGAGAAAATCCACGGTCAGACTGAAGAGCAACACTGTCTGTGTGGATGTGCTGTGAGGGGAAATGACGTGTATTTGCAGTTAAACACCTAAAGCACTTCTTCCGATGGGGCTGTCCTTCAAACAAGGGGTTATATCAAAGCCAAGTCTACAAGGCAGTGACATAGTGATAATTACTAACTAACTCAATATACTCCAATTCCATAGACGTCAAACACATTCAATAAGGATACAGAGGGTCGGGAAATTGTAGTCCACCAAATTGTTTGTGAATGCAGAATTCATGTGATTTGTAGTTTTGAATTGAATAAATGCTGCCCTTATCTTGTATTACGTTTTACAGTCCATCATTAATGAAGACTTTAATCTTCTTGCACATTACAGTTAACTAATCCAACAGGACCATTGCATGCACAGTGATATTGTTAAACTGCACGATTTATTACATTAAGTTTTGTAAATTCAGTTCCAGGTTCGTGCAGGTCTCTAGGAAAATGGCCCATAAAAAAGGCACATAATTGCCAAATAGTTTCCCCTTTTGAGCATGATCATTAAATAGAGGTCTGCACCTTACTGTTGGCAGAAGTAATGACCTGTTCATTTTGGGCTCAACCAGCATGGCCACACAGGGCAATGGCAGCGTGACTCTTCCAGCATTCCAGGAGTTAGTCTCGCAGCGTTTCTGAGCTGAGAAAATTGGATCCCTTCCTTTTCAATCTGCTGGTTGACTTGGAGCCAATAGAGCTTACTTGGTACAGCAGCTCAGATCATTTGTAGAACAATTTCACTTCTTCAGTCCATAACGGTGGTGCTAATAGGCCTTTGGAAGGGAACACAGCACTAATTCAGAGGACTCCTGGCACTGGACTTCTCTTTAACCTGGCATTGTTTCCAGGAGCTGCTTCGTACATGATGAATGGCTGCATCTGCAATAACCTTGTCATTTAAAATAAACCATTAAGACAGTGGATTTCTTCCACATGTGCTTATGTAGTTTCCGATGACAATGAGTTTATAAAAAAAAAAATAAATAAAATAAAAACAAGAAACCCTTGACTATGCAGGTCTTTGCTTCTTCTTTCCAGTCTGTATTGGCTAGAATTTACAATTTTTAAGAGGAATGTGTTGTCCTGTAGCCAGGGGTGAAAAAGGAGCCATTGCGACCAATATCTTTAAACTGGGGCTACGTCTACAGTGTGGGATTTGGAAGCACGGTTTGTTGCTTGACACCAGTTATGTGTGACCATTGTGGTGCTTGACGTGATCAGGTTATTTTGCTTGTCATGTTTACTAGTTGCTTAAGTCGTTTATTCTAGAGTGCAGCTTCAGAGTTGTTTGGAGGTCTGTCGTAGCTTGGAGATAGTAGAAGCCACTGGGAGCTGGATCACATTGGTGCATGTGGCTTCTTCTTAGTTCACAACATTTTTATAGCTTTTTGGTAACATTGCAGGCAGCTACAGTACTGCTACATTCTACCTGTGGGGGATCCATCGTGACAGATCTTTTTGTAACTATACAGTGTTTTAATTGTTTTTCTGATAGTTTCAAAAGGTGTCGGCTGAAAACTGCGGGTACAGGAGATAAAAGCCAGGTTTCTGAGTAATTGAGAGCCTGTGGGTGTGTAAGCTTGAAAGCAAAGGAATTTTCAGACTGACTTAATTAGAATGTGACACACTGTGTGGAATAATACTCGCTGACTGACAATGAGTGATGAAAGAAAAAGAGCGAGCCAGTTTTATCTGGGAAAGACTTTACCTGTGACAGGAGCTGCAATGCACATCTGCACCTTCCCAGTGCAAACCGCTCCAGAAGATATTCTTCATTTGAAGATATTTATAGTGTACAGGGTAACCCTGCTTTGAAACAAGGTGCCATCAGCAGCACAGTGCTGCCTTCAATTCATGGGCATTCTTCAATTCTTCATGCTTGGGCATTTCAGTCAGTGTTGTCCACTGAGCCACCAGCACCGCAACCTAGCTTCAACCATTGACTGACTCAACACTGCTTAGCACAGCATTTCTCACCAGGGGGACTTTGTGTGTCCACAGCAATACCATACCCCCAACTACCACTAGACCACCAGAAGACCCTCTCTGAATCAACCTTATTATGGTATAGCCTTAGCTGTTTTTTTCTGTTCCTTTTGAATTTTTGGACAAAAAAACAGTTTCAGGCTTGGCATTTAAGCCACATATTCCAATACACTTCAGAATAAAGTGGGTTTTCAAAGGGCTCCGGCCATTCGAAACAGCCTCTTCTAACAAGCAGACAGCCTCATTTTCTCTTCATCTCTCCCCTGCCTGGTGGGAGCTGCAATATATATTTAAACAAAGAACCCTGCCTAGAATGCAGGGAGAAGAGGATTAGGGTTCAGGAGTTTCATGGGTTTTTCAATACAAAGCACACAACCACGAAGTGCTTTTGTCTCTCAAAGTAATCAAACCCTGTGTCCTGATTTAAAGACACATTCTTAGCATGTGTCTGTGCATTTCTGTGCTTGTACTAGGAAGTCAATGTCAAAATAAGCAGGTTGTGTGTGTTTTGTATCGTCCCTTTTTAGGGTAACTTAACCCTATTTTATCTGGAATTTAATATTTAAATTTTTTTTTTTTTTTTTTTTTTTTTTTTTTTTTTTTATAGGAGTGGTTAAATATGAAAAGTCACTCAGTGCATGATTTTTTTTTTATCCCATGAGTTGCTGAAGTAATGTAAAACAGTACCAGATTTTGAAAGATGACACTATAAAGATGTATATTTTTTTTTTTTTCCCCCAGTACTGGGACTTAAAATACAGTACCGTATGAAGGCAACTTATTATCCTTCAGAGACAGATGCTTGGACAGGTTACGGGTTTGTAAAGCTTGACATCCAAGCATGAAAATAGATACAGTAACTGACATTGATATTAAAAGAACCATCCAGAAAAATCAAGATGAAGCCAGATAAACAATCCCCAGTGCATCGTACAGTCTTATTTTAGCGCTGCCAGCAGGCTGGAGTATATTCTGATCACCAGAGGCAATAAACACAGATGTTTTACAGCTTTTATTGTAACTTTAGTGGGAGTATCAGCTTATCTGTCAAAACAGAGTAAATAGAGCATTTCTGGACACTGCCAACAGCCTCCCTTCCCTCCACATGTTCCACCCCAGAAACAGCCAGGCCAGGAGTGAGGGCCGTGACCATAGGGAAGCGATGTCAAAGAATTTACTTTGTTTACAAGGAGAGGGCTCTCTCTGTGACATGAACTAATGTACTTCTTCTCATTGCTTAATATATTCTGATTGTGTGTGTGTGTGTCTGGTAGAATAAATACAGCTGGACAGTTTTTAAAATGTGTAAGGGGGAATAAATCTATGAATTGCTGATCTTGGCTGTCCCTGGCCGACCACCTGCTAATGTAGGCCAGCTAAGCAACTGTCCTTAAAAAAAAAAAAAAAATTATAATAATAATGTTTTTATATAAAATTAATATTTCAGGTCTAAATGTCACTAAAATTCAGTTTTTCTTTTTTACATATTAGGCTACATATTCTATTGGAACATCTTAAATTGTTGACTGCATTGTCTGTTTACTGTATTTTAGTTTATTTAGTTTATTCCTATCAATTGATTTTGTGTAACATCAAAATCTGCGGTTGAGGAAGGCACTAGCTGAAATGTTTGTCTACTTAGGATTTTAGTTGATCAAAGTGGTGTTGCACTGCATGAGGAGACCAATAATTTACACACACACAAAAAAAAAAAAAACAACTTGCCTTTCAAGTTTGGTTGTGAATTGAGCATTTTGATTGCCAACTAAGTATTTACTACTGTAGTATAGGTTACACAGAAAAGAATACAATTGGATAGCTGTTTGAAACCTATATAGGCCTTATTAGAGACCAAAGGTTCTAAAGACAGAAATGGAATTGACATTTCAGGTGACTGTTTTACCTCAGAGTTTGAGCATTATAAAGTTATGTTCAGACCGTCTCTGTCAATGTGTATGCTGCAGTGTTAACCCGGTCTGTGTCTCTTGTTTTGTGTTTTACGCAGCGTCGGGCCCGAGACAGTTCACCCCCTTCTGGTTCTCGGTGGAGCCCGTCGACACGCTGGCTGTGCGCGGCTCCCCTGTCTTCTTGAACTGCTCAGCCCACAGCGAGCCCCCGGTGCGGGTGGAGTGGAAGAAGGACGGCACCTTCTTGAACCTGGCCACCGACGACCGACGGCAGCTGCTACCCGACGGCTCCCTGCTCATCCCCAGCGTGGTGCACTCCAAACACAGCAAGCCAGATGAGGGCTTCTACCAGTGCGTGGCCACCATCGACAGCCTGGGCACCATCATCAGCAGGGCTGCACGCCTCACAGTCGCAGGTAAGGCCTACAGCTGACCCTGTGCGGCGGGTACTAATTAGTCCTTTTACCCTTAAACGAACCCTTTTAAATTTCAGCACATTAATTTAAATGTTACCATGCGTTCCCAGTGGATTATAATTTGGATTAGTTAATACTTAAAGTACAGATAAATGACTGTGATATTTCACATCCTTAAGTTGTTCGAAGCAAGAATCTGTCGCAGCATCTCGTGAACTTCACACTGTTTCTTCTTCGAAGCGCTCTTGCAGGGTTTCAGAGCCAGCTAGCTAGCCCCCGCAGACTGAAGCCCAAGTGGCTTGATTCTAGTAGCTGCCTTTTAGCACAGACGTTCCCTCGCCCGCTGGAGACCTGCAGCCTGATTGCAGCAAGAAATAAAAGTGAGTGTGGTGGCGTCGGCTCAGTGCTGCTTGCAGGAATCTCAGGGGCCGCTGTGGTGCTGCTCAGCAGCACTGCCATCTGTTATCAGCAAGCATGTACTACAGTATGTTACGAAAAAAGCGCAATAGAGTGCTACTCAATATTTAGGAAGTGTGCAATTTGAAAACCAAAACAGTGCTCCCTACTTAGTTAGCAATACATACTAAAATTTAACATAGATTCAGTTGGCTGTGTGTCGCATTACCTTTGGTAGCTCTAACCCAAACAACAATCAGAATGTCTGTATAACTACCTGCCTTAGATGAAATCTGCCAACAGCCGGCAGGCTGTAGAACATTGTTCAAAACCCTCAACCCTGACCTGAACTCTTAAAGGAGCAGGTCTGTACAAGACAATTAGCTGACTTTCCGCTCTGCTGGCTGGTAATAAAAAGGTTAATTGCACTGGCTCTAAAAGGCTTTTTACTTTAAGAAATACACTGGAAATTGCCTTACGACGTGATCTTTGAGTTGTACAGCAATAGCAAACGCAGCATGCCGACAAATCGATGTGCAACATTTGTGATTGATAAATGCCAGCGAGTCCCCTTTCTCATCCCTCTCCCCACCTCCCTCCCTTGGAGCGATACACGACTATAGCGCCCAGGCTTTTACTAATAAAGGCCCTCTTCTCCCTTTTCTCCATCCATTTCTTTGGCTAAGAGATGAAGCCGCAGACAGATGCATTTATTGAGAAGGGGATTATCTCTCCGCACGGCTTTGTCGCTCGATTTGTATTCAGATGTCGTTCTTATTAAATGATAGGGCAGTGTCTGAGAGATCTGTAATGACTATTCTGTGTCTTGTCACTTTGGTGATTAGCGAAGAGTGCACTTAAAAAGCTATATTAAACTGCCATCAGAATTGTTCTCTCATTTTTGTGTTTCATTTCAGTATGTGTGGATTTTTATGTCCCCATTTCTAAATGGCCTTCCTCACAACTAAATAAGTAAAGCCCTGTGCTTGCTTAGGATCCTTCATTCTTAAGTTAGATTTTAATTCTGAGTCCCTTGTCTGCATCTACATTGTGAGTGTTAAATTGTGCTGTCTTATCAATGTTTTTAACTGTTTGGTAAAATTAGCGGTAGGGTCTACGAAACAAGGTGATTTATTTTTTCAGTATAGTCCGCATTTTGTAGTGTGCTGAAATGCTGTATATCCAATATTGTACATCAAAAACAATGTCAAATAATGAAGTGACATAGCAATAGCCCTGCAGCATACTCAAGCACGTTTTTTTCTTGGAAGTTTGATTCTGCTGTGCATGGCGGCTTAATTCGAGAGAGAGAGAGATAGAGAGAGAATTCATACAGTATGGTTGAAGCTCAGCCGGAAGATTTTTTTTATTGTTGTTAAAATGTAGTCTCATATTTCTGGGCCCACACACTGACATTAATAAAAAAAGATCAATTTCCAGTTACAGTTTACTGAACCAGAAGCTATTACCATCTTGCCACTGCACTAGGAATCTTATTGTATTCTGCAGTCAGCACTACTTTAGGCTAATTGCTTATGTTCAGATTTGCCAAAGATGCAGCAAAAATCTTCATCAAATATTGGCCAACAGTGTTCTACAGATACCACACCATTTCATGTAGAGCGCACAATTGCACTACCTGCTTAATGTGGGCACTGAGGTCAAGTCAATATTGGTATGGTTTACTACATACATTTCTCAGGGAGACGAAGCACAGATCTTCAGAATTTCCCTACAGCAGCAGTTCCATAGTGACATACTGCCTTTAAAGTCGTTTGTGAGACACACAAAAATGACAACCTCAAATTTGCCCAGATTTTACTAATTGTATTTAAGCCCTGATTCTGCAAGGACGAAGCTATAGACCTACATGCTTGTGTGTTGAGGTGAATCAAAAAAATCAGTTGCATGTAATGTTGAACGGCATACTTGGTTTCAGTTATACACAGTTCCTACCGCAACAATAATTGCCAAGATGCCTAGTAATTTAGATGTATTTATAGAGTTTGCAATGGCAGCTTCTTTCATAATTTAATCAGTACACGTTTTCTAGAGAGCTAGGACATAGTGTATCCATTACAATTATGTTCAAATCATAAGAATATTTCCCCCTCTCCCAAATGTTGTTTTACTGTATGTTCCAGGATCATTTCCTCCCAATTACCCAACACAGGAAGACTGGGGCCACTGTATAGAAACCATAACCCAGTTTCCTTCTCTCCCTGAGACCCAGGTCTCCCCTTTTACACTCAAAGAAAAGAATTGGCTTAAATAGTTTGTAATGAATCTGTGCATTCTGCAAGGAACTCTTTGTAATTGAAAGTAATTCATAGACATTAATAGTAATTCATTTTGGCTAATTCAAGTAAGTCAGATGGAAATGTGTTGAACTTTAACGTTAATCTTAGAAAGGTTGTAATTTATTTGATTTAATATTTGATGTAAGCGACAAAAAAAACAAAACATATATGTTAAGGACAAGTGATTTCACGGTATTTGTTCAAATTCTTTAAATTTCCACTTACACCTAAAGAAGAGAATTTTGAGGGCTTGAAAGCTGCAGTTTGTATATCATAATTAATCTAATAAACAGTATCAGCTCTTCAAATCAATGTTCATAACTATCAGAAACTCACTCAGTCCTAATGGTAATTCAGTATGAGTTCCCAAGTTGTGTTGGAATGTGTTGAAACACATTTTTTACAGTTGCATTCTTCTGCGGTATGACACCTTGTATGTATTTTTGACATTGGGGAATAGGGCCCCATAACTACTCATAGTGCAATACCTCACTGTTGTGCCAAACAGTCTAAACTTACTTTTTAATATACTTTACGAGCAAACTTTTGGACAGCCTGGGGTTTATCAATTAAAAACAATGTGATTTATAGTAGGTTTTCAGTTCTCGAAAGTGACCTTATGGCTTACTGTTACTCACTACCTTATATTCGGAAACAGTAGTGGGGTAGCTCCACTTCATTAAGGAATTATTCACTTTCCCAGCCCAGCATGAGGGCTATCTTTGACTGGGCCTCAAATAAAACTGTTTATATTAAATCATTTTATATTAAATATGAAGTAAACCCCTCTCACAATACTGACTGCCAGGTACCTGTATTTCCATGGCAAAGTACTGCGTCTTGCCTGCATGTTTTGCTAATCTGCAGTAACCTTGGCGGTATAGTCTCTGCTTATCCTGTGGTGGCCTGTGTCAGCTGCACAGTGGAGCTGCTGGGTGCATAGATTCCACAGAAGATGATCTGACAATGCACATCTAGATCACAAAGGTGCCTTTTGGCTCAATCTGCATAACAAAAGGTTGAAAATTGCACCACACCTATTGCTTACCATAACAAGAAAACTAGACGTGACTCAAATATTGTTGGGTGAATCCAGCTTTCCAAAGTGATTTGAAATGGAGAGGTGCTGTAATATCTTCACTCTAGCAGGCTGTGAGCTGCGGTCAGAACATCAGAGTTCTCCTGGGTACGCTGCACTCTGTCAAAGACGTGAAGCTTTTCAGAAAATCTAACTTTTTTCATGTATTTTGCTTGCCTTGGAGGAGAAAGCTCTTGCTTTCTCCTCACTGTGTAATAAACCAAATCTGTGTCTGAGAGATGTTTTAATTAAAAAAAAAAATACAATTTACATTTTAGAAAAAATATTAAACCCTCCATCATCTATGCAAACAGTATTTACTCCATCTATAAAAAAAAACAAATATAGACATACTACTTTGGGCAATAAATTGTCTCCACGAAATTTCCCTCATTAGCTTTCCCTTCCCTTCTAAATACAGTGCATTCATAAAGGTTTACTGTATACATTTTGGCTATTGCCATTTTAACTATGTTGTCGTGACTACGACTAATCGCTACATTTTGAAAAGGAGACCTTATAGTGCAGGGAGGCCTTTTCAAATAGCTTGCAAACTGATTTGAACCTGTGGGAAGAGTAATGTGTCAATTCAGCCATCAGCCGTCCCTATTGTGTAGCCGTCTATCAGTATATTGTTTCAAGGCTTCCTCTAATGAACACTCTCAGAAAGCCGATCGCACGAGTTGTTGTTCAGATAAGGAAACTGTATATGAAAGTACAAGACTCTGCTGTTACAATGAAGGCGTGCAAGTGTTTTTTGTTGGCAGTAAAAATAAAATAAAAATTAACAATTGTTTCTTGGTCTATTTTGTAAGTCTAATTTCTCCCCCGTCAGGATTTCAAAAGGAATTTGAAGTAGTTTGTGTGTGACTCAAACTGTCTCTTAAAATGTCAGTCACTGCTCATTATCCTCAGTGTCTGCCAGTTGTCTTGGAGGTCTTAAACTAAACCCATAAATTCTACACATTAATGTCGTCCTCAATGTTTCTGGAGTCATTGTAGTTGTGCAACCAGTTGTTTTTACCAGGCAAACCTTTTTTCAATTTAATTATTTAAGGTATGTATGTTTTTATTTATTCATATAAATCCTGTCCCTTTTATTTGTATCAATTATAAGTGACTTACAAGAGGGAGCGAAAGGCACATTTCTCTTTTTAATTATGGGCATTAAAACACCACAGGTTTGTGCTTTACAAACTGCATCGGACCACTAAGACACTAATAAAGTCAGTGAAACAACTTATTTTAAACAGAGCTGCTTAAGCCAGGTCTTTTGGACTGGAACCAGTACATTTCAGTGGACTGTTTTAACTGGTTTGGCCTGGAAACTGGGCCCGCTGCTGTAGTGTGAGCAGTGTCAGTTTATATATTGGACCAGGTATACTGTAGTCGTGGTGTTTAGTCTGGTACCAATTAATTTTACAGTGCCAGTCAAATGTGAACTGTGAACAGTGAGTTTTTATTCTGTGTGTTCATAATTGTGTGTTCTGGCTGCTATCTGTTTGTGTTGTTTGCCAAATCAGATTGGCTTAGGCCAGAATTTTATTTGTATATGAACAGTAAACACAATTTAGACTACCATTATTCAATGAACTGGAGCAGTAAAAGAAAGGTTGACAAAGGATACTGGTGCAGTTCAAACATTGGCACCATTACACTTTTTTTTGGATATCCGGCACATAGACTGTAAATCTGTTTTGATACTGTGAATGTTTAATGCATATTTAATGCACATTGACTTGTAATTATGTGTATATATTGTGTTTTATTTCTGATTTTACATAGCTTTTCACATACATTTTTTTCCTTCCAAGACCTAACTACAGTACTTGTTTAAAAGCAATTTATTTCCCTAGATAACCCAAAAAAAACATGCATGTGTGATAAATGCGTTTTGGCTGTGCGAAGTTGCCGATCTTCGTTAGGCGGCGAAAAATTGTCAGGGACTGTTTTTCCGTCGTGCTACTGTAGACCTTACTGGCCAGGTGCCTGGTGAGCTCAGGTAGACATCTACAGGACTGGCCTTTGACCTCCAGGGGCCGGTAGCTCACGGACATCTGCTCTCGTTGCTAGGTGTAATAGAGGAAATTGGCTCGGTCGTTTAGTTCTCCTGAGCTGTTTGGGAATTGTTGAGTGAGGGAACAAAATTGGAAATTCAAAATTGACAAGAAAATCGGGTTGAAAAAACAAACAGAACAAAAAACAATGTCTCTCTGTGGCCATGAGAGGTCCAGTTTTGATCATAGCCAACCTTTTTTAATGGAGGTGGGTTTAAAATATAGAAACACAAGGAAACTGGTCATGAATTATTTTCAAATTCTATCTACTTAAGAACTGTTATATATGTGTAAAACACACATTTATATATCGTCTTTCTTACAATGTAGTTTGTTTTATATTGCAGGTTCAGGTATTTGAGATTTGATAGCAATGGTTTTGAAACTGACAACATATGTAGTTATAAACTCCCCAGTTGCTACAAGCATCCAATTTCCCCGTCAAAATCTGTGTTATCACTGTATCTAAGTATTTACTGTTTGTAAATCTCTTTAAACAATAAACAGTGTAACAGTGTAATTTCATACACAGCAGGAACCAACGCTTTTTTGTGGTAGTCAAGG
Source organism: Polyodon spathula (assembly GCF_017654505.1). NCBI lineage: Eukaryota > Metazoa > Chordata > Actinopteri > Acipenseriformes > Polyodontidae > Polyodon > Polyodon spathula. The sequence continues at coordinate 22,895,911 of NC_054552.1, forward strand.
GGATTAAAATGTTATGCAAAAAAAATAATTAAAATACAATCAATAAATAAACTGTAACCAAGGACTGAAAAAAAAAGTCTATTACTCAAGCTTGTTAGGAAAGCCGTTATGCAAAAAAAGCAAGCAGAAGAAACACACCTAATGCATGTGCTTGTTTGTTTTGCCTGGCTGTGCTGAACTCTCATTATGCTGGCCCCAGAGACCACAGGGTTTCTCTCCTCTCCTCTGTGATTTGGAGCCCAGATGTCTTGGTGCAGGAACAGGGAGAGCTGCTGAGGTGTTCCAGGATGGTGAGGAGTGAGGAGGTGGAATCAGGCTGCTGAGGAGTGTGATGAGAGCCAGATAAGGTGCTGTTTATACCCTCCAGATACAGCCTGCACTTATCATCTCTGGGGCTGATTAGAGGCACTATCGGGAGGTGAGAGATAAGATGCCTTGGTTTTTGTTTTCCGTCGCTTCATTTCCGTACTCCATTCCTGGCTCAAAGCAGCTCTCGGTTTGTCTGTTATGCAGAGATTACAAGGAGGGACTTTTCTGGTTTAATAAGAATGGGGGTGGGTTGGTGGTGGTGGGTTTATGTCCGGCTCTATTTTCTTTGTTTGAACTTGGTTTGGACCTTTTAGGTTATTGACACACAGTACTTCTTCAACATGTAACAGCAAAGGCTTTAAAATAAACATTCTTTCCTCGTCAACGACATTTTCGAAAGTCCCCTATATTTATTTTGATGTGGTTTTATTTTTTTACCTCCTGTTATAACACCACAAGCTCACTCCCTGAATTAGACGAGCCTTCCAAGCTGCATATAGGTGGAATCTGGTGGGGTTACCAAACTACTATTTTCCTCATTTCATTTTATACACAATCATGCCACTAGCAATTTTGTCTGCGCCACGTTTTCATTATAGACGACACGTTTGAGTCGCAATGCGTTCAACCTCAGCGGTGGTGGTGTCGGCACGTTTTAAACAGTCGAAAAAATCGGAATAAACAAAAACAAACGTGTTGCGTCTGCCACATCCCCAGCTTCTTCAACTGCCTCTCCACTTGACTTCTCAACAAAGGTAAGTGCTCTTGTAGTCATAATGACGCAACCCCCAATAAAGGGTTCAACACATTAGTGAACAAATGGTTATTCCATCGTATGCGTTTTTCACATAATTAGCACGTAACTGAAGTCTTACTGTACTTCCAATACTGTAACTACACGGGCTTTAACCGAAGAGAAAAGTTGAAGAGAAAATATCTGGAGAACAAAAGAGCAAATCCAATAGGGCCTATTAAGAATGGAGTGCTGATGAGAGGTAAGAATTTTTGAAAGCCTCTTAATGGTTTTAGCTCTTGAAAGAAAATGAAGAAACCAAGCCCAGTTACTTTTTAATAAAGCATAATAAAAATAAAATATATCAAATACATGCTGTTAAGAACTACAGTAAGTACTGGGCGATCAACAATGAGTGGCTTATCTTAATTTGACTATTTGCTTTGGTAATATTAAAAGTTTATAACATGTTATACAGCACATGCCTGCTTTCCAATAGGCCCTGTTACCAAATAAAGCCAGGACACGGAGTTGATTTCCAATCCCCCTGGTCATAGCTTGCTGGTTCATTGAGCATGTCCACAAGCGTCCCAGGCTTGATTGAAGCATGGTGTGTTTGCCCAGTGTTAGTGTTACCTGCCTAGCCCCCAACTACACCCTTGGGAAGCCGATCACAGTGAATCACAAAGCAGCATCCCACTGTGTCCTGTGCACTGTAGCAACGCCCTCCACAGAAACAAGAGCTGCTCGCATCTCTATTGTCAGGTCTTGTTTTGCACAGACGCAGTGCTAGATTACATTGTGAATAGATCACTTCTCATAAGTAATTAATAGTAGCGGTAATTAAATAATTGACAGTTTTTAATTATAACATGTACGGTAACTGACACATACAGCATAAGGTCAAGAGCTGTTTGCTTGTTATACTATAAAGAAAAAACAGATGAAGCTAAGGGAGAAAGATGACTGCTGCAGACGACATCTATTGAGCTGGCCATTAGCCAAACAGACCATTTATATGAATTGACAGTGGGGCCATTTATAAAGCTGATAAGCTGTAAAGTATAAATATATATATATATATATATATATATATATATATATATATATATATATATATATATTATAGGTATTTTAGAACGCAAGGGTCTGACTGGGGTAAACAGGCAACAAATACCCCCCCTTTTTCACCTGTCACAGTGCTAGTTCCTGCGTACAGCATGTGTGTCTATTAAACTAACTACCTATTAGTAGACTCTGGTGTTTGACTCAATTCTGTCAAGGCTGTGTGTGCTTGCCAGTTTAGGGATGTGTGGAATTGTTTGCTCTGAAGAGAGGAGACATGGAGCTTGGACAAGATGCCGCCTGCGAGCAATTTGTTAGCCCCTCCCTCTCTCTCTCTGTCTCTTTTTTCGTCTTTCGGTTCTGTCTCTCATCGTCACTCTTTCTCTCACCCTCGCACATTTCTCTTTGTCCTTCCAGCCTGTACTAGTGTTATCTCAGGCAGACTCTTTCAATCCCCCCTCTCTCTCTCCCCCTCTTTCTGTCAACCCCCCAATCTTTCTGTCAGCCTAGTCTTTTATCATCTAAATTAGTTTTGAGTTACCATTCACCCCAATTTTAAAGGCGTGTTTTAAAGGTTTGTAAAATATTTAAGTGCTATATAATGTTAGAGATTTTTTTTCATTTTTTTTCCCAAACTTTGACAAACTGCTTTTGGGTGGTAAAGAAATGTATTAGTTTATTTTAAACGTTATTTATAACCTCCTTCTTCTGTAGGTAGTCCAGGGCCATATCTATTTGCCTTAGCAAGGGAGGAAGTCCTTGCAGAGGTATACAACTTGCTTCCTGATAAGTGCCCAGAAGATTAAACTCTGAAACAATGAAGCAAACTGACACCAAAGAATTATATTTTAGGGCACAGTAATGGGCGTTATATTCTACGTGCGTGTATTCTAGACTGTACACTCACTGTGAAGCTTGGCGTAGGTTTTACTGTTTGGTATAGCGTCTTGGTTAAGTCAGAACAGGGTGATATTTTATTTGCTTGCGGTTTATGCAGACATGGATTTGGGCATAGTTTTAAAAAGCACCCCTTAGTTTTTGGAAGAACCTGTTGTACAGGGCAGCGGTGAAGCAGGGCGTGCAGTCACGCTACATTTAACATTCCTGTTGATCTCCTGTCAACACAAGCTGAGCGTTTAACACCTGGAGAAGAGACAGAGCATCGGTGTAGCTCCAGCTGAGCGCTTGTGTCACCCAGTAAGACTGGGCCAGCTATACCTTTGTTTTATTATTTAAAAAAAAAATGGTAACCTTCAACTGTTTCACTTTGTTGTCTCTTGCATCAAGTACATTAAAATCGTCTTGAAAACCAAACCAAAGTTCATATAGTCATGCCAGTGTTACAGTTATCACAGAGAGAAGAACAAGAGGGCATAAATGGAAGCTGAGTAAAAGTACGTTTAGAATAGAAGGTAGGAAGCACATATGAATGCATGGAATAGCCTACCAGTTGACCATAGTATGATCTAAAACACTAGGAGCATTTAACAAAATTGTGCTTTTAAATTAGACCCCTCCTGTAGGGGAGAATGGCGTGCTAACAAAGGACAAGCCGTGATGGGCCGAATGGACTTTTTTGTGTTCTTAAAGACCAGCGTACTGGTGTATTGGTTTTAGACTAATTTGCCCACATTGGTAAATAAGTCGGGTTCTTGTTGTCATGGTATTGCTTATGGTCATATTTGTGAAATTTGGCTGAATTGTATTAACCTTTTTCAATAGGCATGTTATATATTTAGAAAGACCATATTATAAGGTAGGTTTTAAAATATGACCATAATAAAGACACAATTAAAAGTTTATAGTTAGGCTTTTATTAATGTTTGCATTTCATGAACGTGCGTGCTGCTCGGAGCTCATCTGAGCCCAGCTGTGCTGAATGGGGTTTCGACTGAGGGGCTTCAGAGCTCAAGCCTTTTTGGGAGTCATTTATCATCGGAGTCCCCTTCTCTGAACTCATTTTATCGGGAGCATTTTGCTGATCTACAGTCTGAGAGAACAGAACTTGTTGATCAGAGAAAAAGGTCTGGGTTTAACCTTTTTAAGCACAGCGGATTTCATGGCCTGTCATCACTATTAAAAACCCATCAACTACTGCTTCTATGCAGCTTACAGCTAGGCTGTGGAATCTTCCACAGTCTTGCTTGTTTGCTGTAAATAGGGGTTCTACTAAATCTTAAGATGCAGCAGCAAGGATTTTAATCTCAACTGTCATCCGCATACCAGTCTTAATCTTTGTGTGGTTGCCAGTTGGTTTTAAAAATGTTCCTCTCAACCAAGAAGGTACGGTCTGGGCTTGGACTGCCTTCACACCTTGTGTCCCCACTTTTACTGACACTGGTCTCCTTGCAGTCCCTACAGGTTCTGGATAGGGTCGTTGGGAGCCGAGGATTTCATTTGATTTATTTATTTTTTTTCACGAAGGGTGCTTTTTTTCTTTTTAGCTCATATGTGGTAGCCTGGTGTAGATCTGCTGCAATATTAGGCTTTCATAGCTTTGCAAAAGAAATAACTCATTTGCCAGCCCTACGGCAGAGGTGTTGCATTTTAAATGGCAAACAGTTGTTTTTAAAAGACTTAATCATTTAACCAACCAACCAACCATTTAAGCAACACAAGATGTAGAAAGGGTTTGGGTACTTCTATAATGTGCCAGCCTCTAAAATAAAAATGTCAAATATATGCAAATAACATATGGAGTCACAGGTATTAATGACTTTAACGTTATAATAATGAGATGCCCCAAGCCCTGTCATAACAAGAATCAAACCCAGATATATCATGAAGAGAACTCCGACACACACCTGCCTCACCTCACACACTGCTGCAATCAGTCTTTCACAAGACCAGCTAATCATTTGCGTGGGTGGCCTTTCAATTTGCCTGTATCTGTCACTTTAACTCATTTCAGTTGGGAGTATTATCAGTTGTGCTCAAGTCAAGCAAATAACCATGAGGTACACGAGTCTAACAAAAGAACACTAAGAAACTTTGAGGATTTTCTGTTTATTTCTAACAAAAACATGCCACTAAGTCTTACCTAATGTGCATTGCCATCAATTTGTAGGTCTCACATTTTTCTATATGAAAGACTCACAGAAAGGTAAATTAGATTTTGTAGTGATATTTTTTTTCTAAGGTGAGGTTGTAAAGAAAATGTATTGTTTTTAATGCCTTGGTTATTGCACCTTAAAGAAGTAGGGGAAAAGTATTTCTATTGTATTGGTGATAAGCTCCAGTTGCCCCCAGAAGTCATGGAGGGGGAAAAGAAAGATTTTTCACCCTCCTTTTGGAGTACACTACAGTGTTGGAGTTATTGGTTATTCATCTTTGCCCTCTCTTATCAGTCGTGTTCCATTAATTGATTAGTCTGCCTGTTGAACTGCCCTTCAAGATAAATTTTACATATGTTGATCAAAGGACCCAGAAAAGGCTAAAAATAAAAGGTAACAGTCATAACTGGTTATTTGCAGTGGTGTAGTGTTGTGCATCTCTGTTGATTTCCCTGGCCTCCTTGTAACCCCCTTGTACCCTGGCTTTGTCCAGGACTCTGTGGTAACAATAAATAGTGGCTAGAGTGAGAGGGACTACCTCATGCCCTGATAAGGGTTGGGGGTTATTGGGTCCCGTCAACACATTTATCAGAGCTGTATAATGGGATCTTGGCTCCCAGGATGCAGCGGTTTCCATGGCAACGACCTCTGCGAAGGTTAAATTATAACTGGGTAAGAATGAGCCAAGTTCTACAGAATAAAAGGAGACATTAACACGATTAAGCTTAATACAATCAGCATTGCTTTAGAGACAACTCAATTACCTGTAATGAAAACATCATTTTCATAGTGGGGGGGGGGAGTAGGTTTGACGCATTCACAGAATCTTGCATTCTCTCATGAGATTATCTCCTGTTGAGAAAGGAAGGCCTTAACCCTTTCCCTGCCACAGTTAAGACACTGACTTGCTCCACTTAAATGTTGTGGTGTTTTCCAGCTTGTGTGTCTGCTCAACACTGTTGTATGGCCATCTAGCAGTGAATGATAAATCCAACATGACAAACGTAGGAAATAGGAAATCGCATGGTGGTTGCTACATTTTCCAAATTGTGTATTCAGACTCATTGCAATCCCTGCCTCATAGTGGCGTTTTCCACAGAACTCCACACAGCGTGGGTTGGAAGCATGTACTGCACAGGAAGTGAACATTCTTTACAGCAGGAGGAGCAGGCTCCACATACAGTCAGACTTTAAAATGAAGTCTGGAAACTAAATTAACCACAGCAAAATGAAGGACGAGAGGAAGTTGTGCTAATGATTTTTTTTTTTTTTTTTTTTTTTTAATGCTTGGTAGCTGTCCTTAATCACTTCAAATATATAATATACTTCATGATAGACGGCACAAAACTTTCATCTGTTGTTGCTGAGATATACAGTAATAGCCCTGAAAGGCATTGTGGGTCAAGCCTCAAATTCCAGTTCACATATACAGAAAAACATTTCCCTGAGTTAAGAAAAGCCAGCTGCATTGTGTCTTGGTTATGTTATGTAATATTTTTTTGATGAAATAGTACCAGTATCATATGAATGCAAGGTAGTTGAAACCATCTGTGTTCTTTTGAGGAGAAGGAGAAATCATTTTTCTTTAGCTGTTCATTAAGTACATTTTTTGTGCAATTGCTTTGTAGTCGTCTTCTCTCAAACACTACATCATCTCAGATTGCTTTAACCATTTCAGTACTGTACAGAAAGACAGCTCATTCAAGTGTCATTGGAAAAGAAAACACATAAATATGGGCATACTCAAGACTGGTTAAGCAGTATGCTGCTGATTTATCCTCGATCTTTTCTACCAGTCTGTATTTGATTTCAGAAGATTTGTCAGTTTCTTGGCTTACAGTTTTTGGCTTGAAAAAATGTAATTTCTGGAAAACTCTAAACATTTGTATACATAGAGAAGACTCTGGTCTGCAGCTGTTTTTCAGTTGCATTGTATTTGAAAGCCTGACTCATTAGCAAGGCTTTAGGGGAAAACAGCACAACTGAGATTTGAAGAAGCCATCCACTGTTAATATTTAGTCAGCTGCTCCAGCAGACTTAAGACTCAAGGAAACGTGTGTTATTCATGGAGGACATCATCAAGATTTAAATACAAGCATATCAATTATGTTTCCTTCACCTCAAAAAAATGGCTGTTTCCATAGCGACTGTACCATTAGGTTCCCTATTTCGTAACTATTTGCACACCTGCGACCTTTCTGGCCCCTGTATGTTTGATTTTTGAAAACGAGTGCCATCACTTAAGTAGTGAATTAGTATTTAATAGAAAGCCAGGGTATAATAATATACCAGCAGCACCACGTCTGTGCTGGGTACTGTACAGTATTAAATAGGTACTTGTTATAAATGAATTGGAGATTTAGTGGTGCAGCCACCATGGACACCTCCACAGCCCTTTTTGTTCAGCCGTTGTCACAAGAGAAGAAAGTTGCCATCCTTTCAAGTACATAAAGCTTGCGAGGTGTCTTGTCTTCAAAGCGCTGTGTGCAGTTGATGGAGTGCGTGCCGGATTGCCACTGAACCGCATTGCAATTCTCAGGGAGGATGAGTAGATCTCCTGCCCTGGCACTGCAGCATTTGGTTCCCCTCACTGCCCTGAGCTTATTCTCCATCATTACACCTCCTGTCATTGCCGGTTAAACCTGACACTCTTCTGTCCCTCCCAGCACAGACATTGCACTGCAGGGCTGGGGCAGATTTCAGTGGTCAATCTGGGGGTGTTGATAGTTTAACCTTTAGCTAAATGTTAAATATTTTGAATTTTGCCTAAATGTGCAGGCCAAATATAGGTGTTAACCATAGTGTCTTGGTAAGTGTACAGTGTACACTTTTTTCTAGTATACATAATCTTTTCTCTATACACTTAAGTGCTGTGCACATACACTGTTATACACAAATACATGTAGCATTAAACATTTACAATTGCTTTTTTGAATAGGTTTCATTAGAGTTTAAATGTTTTTAATCCTAAAGTTGCAACGTTTCAGAAATTAAATGAACACCCATAGCTCAAGTAAATATTTGCTTGAAAGAGACAGACTGTTCTGTTCGGCAGCTTTATCAATGTATGTTAGTGCCTTTATCAGAAATAATTTCCCCAACTCATTTATTCAAACCTTACCAATAAGCAGATTTAGACTGCTTCCTCCTTTATAAAGAATTATTAATATGTCATAGTCACAAAATATGCACCAATTTTTGAAAGTTGATATGGTGTACTAGGTCACGTTGAGATTGCTGCACAGTTCATAGGGTCACAGACAGGCCTGTTTTTTAATTACACTATGCATATTGTAATGAGGTAAAATAATTTGAGGAATTATGTCCTTTTTAAAACATTTTCTGAGAAGGAAAAGAGATGGCAGAGTTAAACATAATATTTATAAGCTGCCCTGTTGCACTTCACAATTTCCAGATCTGTAGTTCAAACCTGGTAGACCCCAGTGTTTGCTGATTTTTGTTTTGTGGTCGGTGTTCAGCAGGTATGTAGAGCATAGTTTACTACATGCTGTAAATCCTGTAGAGTTTACTGTACTCCTGCCAGGTTTACAGAAACTGCTAATAACCCAGGTCCCTGACTGCTTATAAAGGTCTACATTCCTCACTCCAGCCCCCACTTAAAGCATAGTCCATTTGTTTAAATTATCAAAGCTAGCAGTGAGTTTGTGCCCAGGGACTCTCAAAACGGTCACAGTCTGCCCATTTCAGGGAGATTACATTTCAGAAAATCATTTAAAACATCGATCCCTCAGACCTGACCAAAATTGTGTACCAGGATCCTTCTCCCTTGGTGTATTCCTGCCTGGGATTGGACACAATCTGCAACAGCAGAGGCTTGCTTAGTCATGTATGGGCATAATGAGTACTGTTAGACCAGTGCTCCATGACACAGCTTTACTAGGAATCCACAAGTATCCAGAAGATGCTATGAATCTGGACAGCAGGGTCCCTTTCTGCACAATAAAAATATTAGGCTTTTCGTTTGTTTCATCTACAGCAAAAGTCTCCTAGCCCTTGTTAGCACTGACACTTGTTGGCAGAGATGGGAGGAGTTGGAGATAGTCCCCTCCACAGCCTGGGTTGGCAGTGCTTGTGCTGGGCCCACCCAGTGAGGTTTACCTCTACTGTCTCTCTGAAATGAGAGCCCACCTACATTTTCCATCAGTCCACGCTCAAACCTAAACAGCTATCTTTGTTTACAGTGTACCCGCGTGATGATCCACATCTTGTTTCTGACTTGCCCAAAATCCTTTTCTTTCAAGGGCAGCTTTAAACACAGATGCAAATCCTCCTCGTACTCATATATCACTACTAGGCCTCCTCTGTCTCATTTCTGTAGGCCTTGCTGCCTCTCAGTCCTTCCCAGGCCGCATTCTCACAGTTGCTAGGCCTCGCTGCCAACCGATCATTTGACTAAAATAAAATTCCCCCAAATCCTTTAAGTACCCGTGCCTGTGTAATGCTGCAGGCACATTCACTAGACTTTCACCTAGCCTGGGTACACATTTGCAGTGGTTTCAACTTGGCTGTCTCATAGGCCACATCACAGAATTACTGCACAGTCAGTTTGATTTGACGCAATGGCTGTAACTTGCACATTTTAAGGTCATTTTTCGTACTTTGCATCCTTTTTTTTTTAAAAACAGTTTTCAGTATGTTTAGAACTCTGAGATGTGGTAAGTATAGAATAGCTGATACCAGGCTATTAGGTTCGATATTTATCTAATAAGTGACAACATACGAATCTTGGAGTAGGTGTATGCCAGCGATGACAGAAGACCTATAACCATAAAATAATTCCCATGGGGAGATAGTCAGTGTTTATGCCATGGTTTTTGTTCCCTTTTATTAAGATACAGTTTTTAGCTTTATAATTTATCAGGAAACATGAGTGGCATAAATACTAAAAGAAGATCTTGTTTACAGATGGAGCTCACAGTAAAAAAATGGATGCAAATTAACATTTAAATGGCACAAGTGGACCTACTTAGGATTTGATATACAAGGTACAAGGCAGCAATAGACAAGTTCTTTTCTGCAAATTAACCACTATTATAGTTCCATTGAATGTTTTTGGCTGACACGTTTTATTGTGCAATATAAATATTAAAATCATAATAACAGCTGCCACAACAATAGGCATTCTGTGTGTATTACAGTCACACAACACAGGTAAATCGTTCAAATCACTTAAAGGCCATGGCTAATTTAATAAGAAGAGAAACATCACAAGGCAAATTAGAGAACATGATACCGAAAATGAGAATCTGCTGGAGAGTTCTGTGCTACCAATTAGGTGGAAATTGAAATGGAATCAACCATACTTGCACACAATATAATAACAGGATCAAATGAAATGGGATGAGCTATGGCCCCGGCCACGGTAATCCTGTGAACAGTAAAATCTAATAATCTTGTTAGTTTACCGTTGTGTAAATACACATTATCGGCATTTATTTAAATAGCTGGGTGCTAAACAGTGACTTACTGTGCTAGCTTCACTTCATTAAAACAGCAGCTCATTTTATCATTGAAGAAAAAAATTGCAAGAACACATTTTTGTAGCTGCTGAGTCACAATTCAGTTTCCTCAGCAGGAATCTACTTAGTGTTTTAAAACACTAGTTATAATGCTTTCAAAATTATATTTTTCCACCCAGCGTGAAGGAAACCAGCATGTCATTCCCTGTGCGTTTCTATCCTAGTCTGAACAACTGCACTTCCCTACCCCAACAATAGGTAGCCCTAAAGAAGAAAAAAAGCAGCCATTCATAATTGAAAAGAATGCAATTGTGTAGCAGGTTTTTGGTTGGCTTCTGTCTAATTACAGTGCAGTAGACCAAAAAGCTGCCTTTTTTAGTTTTAAAGTTATTTAACTTTTTGAAGTTTTTATAACTTCAGTTCATAATCATGTTTAGTTTCACAAGAATATTTCCTTTTTCCTTTTCACCAATAGTTTGATCTTTTGTGGACTTTATCAGAAAACACACGCTTGCCTTGTGTCAAATGTTGACGTGTTGTTTTCCGTCCTTTCAGGTCTTCCAAGGTTTAGCAGCCAACCAGGAGCTTCTTCGGTAACCCAGGGTGACAGTGTGGTTCTGAACTGTGACATCAATGTGGACCTGGTGCCCTTCACTCGCTGGGAGCTGGACCAGGAGCCACTGGACCTCGACGAAAGGGTGGTCAAGCTGCCTAACGGCACCCTGGTCGTCAGCAACGCCTCGGAGGCCGACGCCGGCCTGTACCGCTGCGTGGTGGAAAACGTCGGGCCTGTGAAAACCAGCGATGAGGCTGAGCTTCAGGTTCTACCAGGTACGTCATTCAGGGGGCAGGCCTTTACTACTTCTGCTCTATAAGTCAGAGGATAGAGCAAGCTGGATCTAAATAACAGTGGTGGATAGTATTGGTCATAGAGCATTGAAATCTGGGTGAGCTGACCACATGATGTGCTCTCCAATATAACACATTACACTGTGGTCCGAAGGTGTATAAAATGCATATTGTGTTGCTTCAACTAGCATCTAAGTTGTATAAAAGGCAGTTCTTGGTGCACTAGCATGTTTGTCCAGCCAAAATGCTGACCTTGGAACAGCACCTAATATGTCTGTTAGTTTACCTGCTGTACAGCTGATTTACATTCCCCTATACATTTCTCAAAAAGGCAAACTGGTCCTGAAATCCCGGGGAGTGGACTGCCTCAGTCGGGCTGTGTTTTGGGGTGTAAGTTTTTAGACAGGGTTGTAATTTTATTCCTGGCTTAAGTCTTCTGAATTGTGCTGTCAGTCCAGCTCTCTGAACTGCTTTATTTACAGTAGCTGTTAGTGTCCTCTGTGTGAGCTAAGTAAGAAATTAGGGGCTGTAAATCATGGCTTAATGTCTGTCTGCTGCTGTTGTGTTTATCTTTAAAAAGATGTTATGGTGACTTATGGATCATGCCCTGCCCCAAAGCAATTTCAGTTAATGTAGGGAGTATTCGATTTTTCCAGTGTATCTTGGAACTTGCTGCCCCTGCAATTTTACTACATTTCTTTTAAAAATGTATTGAAAAAAAAAAACACAAACTTTTTCAATAAAAATGAACTTGAAGCAAGTTGATTTATTTATTTGTAATCTTCATTGTTTGACTTATATATTTGTTTCAAGTTGTTCATTTCCAACACAGTAATCTCTTGAAGTTGTAGCATTTAAGGTACTGTAGTTGCTGAAACAAATATTAAAATATGTACAAATCAACTAAAGATTTATGTCAATTGTACCTTTCAGATTTTCTTTTCTGGTCACCATTTAAACATTTAAAGCTTACAGCCTTGGTATTTACCCTATGTTAAATATACAGTGTTTAATGTACCTGTACTTCACTCACTGCATCTCTTAGGGTTCTCAGCTTTAGCATATGAACTTGTTCTGGCACTGCAAAAGCTTGTGTGGATCAAGTCTGATAATAAAAAATAACACATACCATTTTATACGATGCTGCTCAAATTACCAGCTCCAGGTTCGTTCTCTTTGGGTGCTTGAAGGCACATTTGCTGTTGTTTGGCTTTTTATTCTGCAGATTATTTCATGATGTTGAAATAATGATGTTGGACTGTATTTTTATAATAATAAAAATAATACTAATAAATAATACGATTCCACAACCCAAACTGGAGGCTTGTGTCATCCCAGTCATTATAAATGATCTGAACGTCTTTCAGTACAAACCTTTTTCCATATGCACAGTTTAGATTGAAGTGGAGGTACTGCAGGTGTTTGTAATGTGATGATTTGTTAAACCAGGTGGCAGCAGGTGTCTAAGATTCCTGAAGAGTGTGCCGTCTGTAATCACGGTTTGATACAGGAAGACAAGCAGTGCTGCTTTAAGCTGGGTTTGGGGGTTCCTCTTTTACAGACACGGGCACAGACAGGAGGCTGCAGTTCCTGAGTCAACCTGCCCCTGTGACGAAGGCTAGGGGGCAGGACGTGCTTCTGCCATGTGTGGTGTCGGGGTCCCCTGCACCCACAGTCCGGTGGATGATTGGAGACAAGGTCATCGATGAAAGGTTAGTGATAAATCACAGACTTTCTTCCTTGTATATGGAGGCGGAGGTTCAATTAAAAAAAATAAAACAACAACATTTTCCTTATTAATTTCTTACATGACAATGGGTTTGTGAATTAAGTGTTTGTATTTTGTCTAAATGTTTAACTGTAGGCAAATATGCATTTCAAGTATAGCGTTTTTATATATTAGTATTTGAACCGTTGTTTATTTTCATCTATCATTATACACAGTACACACTGGAAGTCCTGTACACTACAGTATAAGTCAGTGTTGTAGTAATTTATATTATATGTATATTGAATTTATCTTATACCTGTAGTTTTAGAGAACCACAAACCCCATTGGGATGAGACTTCGTAGGGACATCGTTTAGCACTAGCACTGCAATGAGGATACAGTGGAGGTGGTCGTACATACGTATGTACGTACTGTATGTCACAGTTCAAACATTTTTCCATATATCTGGACAGCTGCTTTTCCAGTTGTCATGAAATTTGGTCTTAACATTATTTAGCATGGATTATTGATAGTATTAGATTCAGGGGTTATAGAGGGATGGCTGGCTGTCTGTCTGCCCCTCTCTGTCACACTTACATTTGTTTTCATATTTCTGGAGAATTTCTGGAGTATTAACGTTATTTGCCATAACTCATTTAATATCTGATTCTGGAGATACTGTACACAGGCTTGCCCTTCTGTCCGTTCATCCATCTATCTGTCAGTCCCATATGTCTGGTTAATATAGTAACTAGGTATATAGATTCATGTCCGTCTTTTTGCGCACATATATTTATCTAAAGAGCCGCTTTTGCAATTGCGATTAAATTGTACACAGTAACATTCTTTACCTCAAATTATCAATCTGTCATGCGTGTACACATGCATACAGTGGAGGTATACTTGTGGCTCTAATTGCGTATTTACTGTAACCTACATACTTGTCATGAGTCATTCATGAGTTTTTTTTATTTATTTATTTATTTTTATTTACAGTGAGATGTTTTGTAAAGACAGGCTCATACAAACACAGAATTCCATTCAAGTAAAGACCCATAATAGACATTAACAGTCACGATTTAGTTGTGTGAAGCAGTGTGATTCAAGTTTGTAGCGGACTGGGCCTCAGCCGGCCGTTGCTCCATTCTAACCACAGGGCGCATCAGAAGAGGGAATGCGGTCAGCCATAATTGGTACGGACTTGAGGGACAGCTTTAAAAGCCTCTGTTGAGAGTTTACTAATTAGAAGACAGCATAGAAACTATCCATGTGCTGGGTGGAGTTTCCAGTTGAAAGCATTTCTGGAAATACGAGAAGGACAGTGTGTGAAGCAGTGATGTTTCATAAAGGAGTGCCGTCACATGGTTTAGTACTCAATCTAGTTGCTGCAGTGTAAAAGGTATCGGTAATCGAGGGGACCATTTATATTTCAAAAATTGTGAAAGTATTATGAGTTTGTTATTTAGAAAAGTTTGATTTACTGTGCTGCTAAAAGCAGAACCCTGTTTTCTTTTTTTAGTCTGCCTTGGTATTGTGTGGAGTAGTCCAGCGCTGCTCTGGTGGTTGGCCTTGTTTTTGGGTGCAGTCCAAACTGCTCCTCAAGAGATGTTTAAACTACTCACTGCTGGGACCCATTTCAGACTTGTTTAATATCTCTCTGGTGGCTGCAGTCAATAAAATACGTTCTACAGGAAGCAATCCGACTCTAAACTGGGTTGAGTTTCTGAACTGCTTATCAGACTGAAGGGTTGGTCATTACAGTTGACTTGGTTTTGGTGTTGAGCGCAATGGGGTGGCCGCACAAATGTACACTGCTGAAAAACCAAGCCTTTTGTTGCATACTCCAGCCCCTGGAGACTTCATTAGTTCCATTTCCTTTGATTGGAGCTAGTCACTTGATTCTGTGCGTTTGCTGCTCCGATCAAATCGCCTGTTTGAAACCTGGCTACAGCTATTCAGAATTCAGATGGATATTGCAATATTCCAGGTTATTGCTAAGTAGAGTAAAATTACCTTAAAAACTAAATTGTGTAGTGTTTTCCAGGGGACAGGTTAATGGTTACACACTGAGGCCTCAAATGTACTTGGGAGAGCTTCATTGAGGGCACAGGGGTGCTTAAACTTCTGAGTTTTATAAAGTGAAAGGGAAAATGAAACAAAGTTAGTCTAAACGCTTTAGGTAAGAAGTCTGTTAACTGGATAAAGTTTCTCTTAAGTACTGTGCTTTGTTGTTTTTTTTGTTCTCTAAGTATATACAGTTATCTCTTGATACTACTTCTAGGCATGAGCCTGTTCATAAACATTTGTTTCCATTATATTTATCTTCTTGAAACCTTCTCGGTAGTGTTCCAGAAATCCAGTCATCTTAACTTGAACCAGTTATTCTGCTATGAAGTGTTAACAGTTTTTCGAGTGTGTTAAACTTTAAATGTGTTTAATCGTTTCGGAAATGCAATGGAAACTCCCCTATCCAGGACTGTTTCTTACCAGAGTGTAATTAATTGAATCTCTGGAAGATATTCAAAAGGAAGGGTAACATGGGAAGACAAGCCTCCCCCCCCAGTCAGGCATTAAAAGCCCTGTATTGTCCAAGTGACTCTGATTTGATTCAGTGCGCGTAATGCTTGTGTTTAGCCGTGGGGGTCTGTGGGAAACGGCAATAAACTTCATGCTGAGTGTAGAATTGCTTCACATTACTGATAGTTTAGTCAATGTTTGACTCTGAGCGTCGTTACTGTCAGGATGTTCGTTTTGGGATCCATTCTGTGAGGGGTGAATTTGATACTAAATTAAACTTGGTAGTTTCACATCAATTTTCAATGCTGGGTTTAGCTTGGTATCCATGTTTATCTTTTCATTTTTATGACACTCTTAGTGCTGTACAAGTTCAGCAATGTTCAGATTCTCCACTGAAAACTGGACAAGCAGCTAACATCAGTTCCCATCTATTTCCCTCCAAAACTGAGTTTGAGTCCCCCAATCTGAACTTGTCTTGTGTCCATCCTCGATAGAAATGAAAGTTTGGAAACCGTGTAGTATGTACTGTAGTGATGGCTAGAGCCCCTGATTTTAAACCCTTTTCAACATTGTATGACTTAGTCACCTAGTTACCTAGTTTTCATTTTAGACTGAATTGAGTGAACCATGCTGGTGTTGGACACTTTTGTAATCTAAAGGCAACTACAGCATTATTAATAAAATAAGTACTTTTTTTTTTTTTTTTTTTTTTTTTTTTTTTTAAATAGTCCCACCTAAGTCAATACTAAAGATGAATAATGTATAGGTGCACACATTGAATGTAAAAAAAACTCCTAGCTCAACCCCCCCCCATTTAGAATCTTTTTGAGTTTATAAAATATACAGTATGCTGCCTATAATATTTTACCGTAACTATGGTAAATTCACTTGTCAAGTGGTGAAACGCAAACGCTGACAAAGGCATCTGCAGAAATGTTTGTGAAATCAAACCTGCCTAGTATCACTCCTTCAGTGTCATCCTCCATTTTTTATCACCACACTAAAATGTCCCGGCCTGAATGTTATACTTTGAGGACAAGCTCCTGATAGTATCACTTTGGTTTACATTGAAATGTCTCTATTTACAGTAGCATTAAATACTGCAGTAAGTGTTTACAGCTTTGTCGTTAATGAAGAGAAAGTATTAAACTACTGTACGTGTTGCTTTTTTTTTATTAATGAACATTATATTTTGAGTTCCACCGCAGAAAAAAATGAGATGAACTCCTAATTAAGCCAGTTCTGCTTACTGTCGTCCTTTTTACTCCGTTCTTTTTAAGTAATGTTGTTTCCTCTAGATTTCATGAACATTTGTTGTTGTTTTTTTCTCCACAGTCTGTCATTTGAAGCACTTGAGCTTCTTGCTCTTAATAATAGGGCCTTCTAGAGTTGTTCTTATTACATTCACTCTGCTTCCCAATTCAGAAGTTCAGACATTTTAAGGTCAGACGGTGTTTTCTTTTCCAAAATATGCTTAATAAAATACAGCTTAAACTAGGTAGAGCAGCCTGTGTGAGGATATGAAATGGAGATTACACGGACTTAAAAACTCTATAGGAGCCCCTATCACTGTTAATGGCTTGGCATTTTATTGCTTTTAGTTTAATACCAGCATTAACAAGATTAATGACAAGCCTTTTCTCTGTTGGCTGGCGCTTAGCTTCTCCATGTAAAATTTATAGCATTTCTATTAGAGTTCCAAGTGAAACTATAGACCAACGGGGAGTGCTGTATTTTACAAGATATGGAGGTTGGCAATTTCATTAGAAAATTGCTCATGTTAATTCTGTCAGGGGGGGTTTCACATTATTACTGGAACTGGGAACTGGTTAGATGCTCAGTGTTCCCACAGGAGACAGTTTCACCTGGCTGGTTGTCCATTTTAAATGAGTTTATGCATTTCATTTGCATGCAGAATGTTTCCAGTGTTCCAACACCTTGGAAACTGTGTAGGACGATTG
This sequence comes from Polyodon spathula, assembly GCF_017654505.1. Classification (NCBI taxonomy): domain Eukaryota; kingdom Metazoa; phylum Chordata; class Actinopteri; order Acipenseriformes; family Polyodontidae; genus Polyodon; species Polyodon spathula. The sequence goes on from NC_054552.1 coordinate 22,913,589, forward strand.
ATATGTCAAGCGGTCAGTGTTTACTGCTCAACATTGTCGGTAGTCATGGCAACAGTCTACCTGTAATTAAGGCCTTCTCTGACAGTTTGCTTTTAATGCATCTTGAGGTTCTGCAGCATCATGTCCACAATGTCTGTGCAGACCCAGGGCTGTAGTTTTAGACAGCTTCCAAGGTCAGTTGTTTAATTAAGAATAGTCATTTAGCTAGGGGATTTAATCTGGGCTATTACATGAATTGATTAATCGGAGCTTGTGAATAGTAACATCATCTAATCACATATATTAAGATCCATATGATGTGAATTGTTACTAATGGTTTGTAATCCGTGTTCTACACTGTGTGTAATGTGACGCAAACAATGTATGAGATTCACAACGATGGATCTTTATGACAACTTTTACTAGCATCTTTGAATTGAATATATAACTTTTAATTAGTGTATTGCAGTCAAAATAATATTTCAAATGTTTAAAATCTATTGAGCATTTAGACTACGTGCGGTCTGTTCAGTAAATCTAAGCAACGATGAAACTGAGTACTGCTACCATTTAAATCATTAAAATATGATGTTTCTATAGATAGAAATATATTGTTGACAGTTTCATTTTATTGATTTTAAACGATGGCTGTTTTTAGTTTTGTCACCGAAATACAGACCCGTGTGTGCTGTAAAAAGACATTGAGTTTTAACAGAACACTACAACTGTATAAACACTAAGCTTACATTTATATTTGACAACATGCATATGTTTGACAGTGGTGTTTGATGCTTAACAAAACATTCTGTAGAAGGTAATATAATAAGCTAACAAGACAGATATTGATACGTAATACATATTCAATATTATAACATTCTTTTTTTTAAAACCATTTAAAACACACTTATTTTTGTAATTAATTCATCACTAGACCCCATATTTTAAGAAACCTGTTTAGTTTTCCTTTATCAGTCTGGTGGAGCCTGTCTGGATGGAATATGTTTCACATTAGTTGTTTCTGTTCACGAAGGTTGTTCTCTTTCTGTTGTTGTGCACTTAGGTAGAGAGCGTTTTCTTGCACATACTGTAGGTGCTTAAATACGCTAACTCTGTAGAAATACAGCCGCATTACGATAAATATTACCGAAAAGACAGATTTGATGTCTTGGCTGCTTTGGGAAAGCGCTATGAGGATTTGATGGTGAGGTGGGTGTTGGGGGCAGACTTTTCTATCCAATTTTGAAGGGGAAAGGGTTAATGCGTTGCTCCCAGGCGGTGCTGCTGCTCCTGGCTGATAGCAGACTTGGCTGTGCAAGGGGAGCAAGGGGACAGCTTGATCCATTTCCCAGCTATGAGGAGGCCCGTGTCTGAGCCGCGGCTGCTTGCAATGCTATCTGGCAAGCATCAATAACAATAGGGATCAGACAAACAGAGATTTGTTGGTTGGTTTCTGTGGAAATGAGTTTCAGTTACTTGCAGCATCTGGGATAATAAATTGCAGTGGCGCGCGGGGTAATGAAGTGAAGTTGCAGACGTGTGGAGTTTGGAAGCAGAGAAACAGACAATCAAGCTGTTTTCTGTCACCACAGCATGTTGGCTCTTCTTACTGTGGGCCTCTTTCCTTTTTTTTTTTTTTTTCTTACAGTGGTTCTGTAGATTCTAGTTAATCATATAGTCCTTTTTACTCGCTGCTTGTAATTGAAACACAGCTTGCAACACTTGTGATTATAGTTTTGGCTGGCGATTTTATCAAAACAAACTTAAATTAATTCCTGTGTTTGTTACACAAAACTTTTTTGTAAATGGTTGGTTACCGTGGTTACTATTTTAAACTGTCGTTCAAGCGTGCTTGTTGAATGGATCTTTGGAATGAATTTTTTTATTTTGATGCAGTACTGTGTGGTACATTGTATCAACTTACTGTACACAGTGATGCGAAATGAAAAAATGCCAGTCAATGTGTAATTACTGTACATTGTCTACCTTTTATAATGTATATTCCTTATTTCACAAATAATTATTTACTATTTAAATGTTCTATTCTAAAATATATTTAAAAAACAAAAACAAGCATAATTTAAACTGTTTTATTGTCATCATTTCCTACTGCAAAATTAAAACAAGAAAAATAAAAATCTTAATTTGATGTCAGTCTGGGGCTAAATGTACATCACATTCTCAGTGGAGAAGACAATATGGCTGTGCTACAGGGGGCCTCGTGCTTCCTGGAATTCCATTGTGGGGACAGCATGTTAAATGTGATTTTATAAAAACACTTGTTTTGTTTCCCAAGCTATGCGGTGCTGTTTATAAGCACCCTCCACCGCAAGTAGTAACATGAGCTCACTTGGTTGGCTCGCAGATTGAGGCAGTGGCGAGAAGGCTTTTTTGCGGTGGTAATTGACATCTCATTAAAATTATATATTTTTAAATGTTTTGTATATTTGTTTTACTGGAAGGAATTGCAACGGGGGTGGGAGAGGGGAGAATGTCCTCCTTAAATACCTTGAAACAAATTCGAAGCGTGTGTGTGCTTGAATCGGCAGCAGAGTTGAATATGTATTGAATCGATGAAGAGGTTTTTACAGAGTGATGCTTAGGAATGTGTGGTGGCAGGCAGGGCTGCATGTGAACAGACAATAACAGGGGGCTTTGTTCTGCTACTATATGCTATCTGAAACTAAATCTCCACTGAAGAGGAAGCAAAAAGGGCAGCAGGCAGTACTGTGTCATTAAAGATGAGGTCATGTGGAATTGCACTGCACTGTGGCACAAAGAATATCCAGACCTGTGCTTTAAACTGTAATACCCACGGTTCCAGAGAAAAGACCTCACTTCGATTCTTAAATAATTCAAATACGTATTAATAAGTCTTGAAGTAAAAAAAAATATATATATTCGAAACTGAAGTAGACCTAAGGTGTGGACTTTGAAGTGTAAAATAGCATTCATAACACAAATGAAGGCATTACTGAAACATTTGTCTCCCTAGTTTTTCCTCAAAACCAGTTTTAAAATATGTTCAGTCTAAGCAGTTGATGTGCGTTACTGTTTCTGCACGTACCATACGACAAATCCGAACGGGCCAAGTTGTTTTTGTTGCTGGTTAAGTGTAATGTTTGCTGAGGTGTTTTATAGCCCCTAGAGTGCTTTAAAGATAAGGTGTTTGTACGTTTGCTTTTCGTTTCTTATTTCACTGCTGGGTTTCAGAGTTAACAAGGCTGAGAGATCTGTTTTTATTTTACATTTTTGCTACATGTTGTAGCACCCAGTAATGATTTAAAATAACCAGAATTCATGCGTTGTGTGTAGGGTGTTAGGCTCTGGCTGTGTGGAATGATGAGACACCATCAACGTATTGACTTACATGAAAAAAACCCAAAACAAAACAAAAAAAAATTGTACTGCTGTTCAAAATAAAAAGAAGCGATGTTGTCTTTTTAACCTTAGAATTGTTCCATATGTTCTATGCATAAGTACACAGGATTTTTGCCAATTCTGTAACTGTCATTGGTTGATATAATATAGGTGATTTTATACAGTATTTCTGCAAAGAAAGGGGACTGCTGCTTCATGCTTTAATTCACAAACTGATTGAACCTGTACTGCTGTGCACAAGCTTGTCACAGGTCTATTAGTCTCCAAATGAATATCTAAATATGGCTGATTGAATTGACACAGGGCACTGCCTGAGGGTGGTTGAATACAGTGTGCTTGTAGAACTTATCCATTCCATTCTGTATGACAGATGACAGAGGATGGGGTCTTCTCCTGTTATAGCTTTATACTGTACTTGCATTCAAATCATTGCATTAATGCACTCGTTTAAACCGCTTGATAACCAGGGTATCAGATTGTGCAGCAGGATGAGTATCTCTGAATCGCTTCATTTCTAAGAGGACAAGGCCTCTTCAGGGCGAACCTTAGTGCTCTAGCGATATTCCTTGTGTCCTATTGATTTTTCTCCTTTGCTTAGCGGGGAGTTAACTCAACGTGCAGTACTGTGAGCATGTTTATAGTTCTCTCCTGCATTAACTGGTACCAGAGGTTAGAGGGGAAAGGTCAGGTCTTACAGGTCACTGAGTTTCAGAAACATGAGCAGTCAGGTGACACTCGAATTGAGAATTGCGTCTACCTGTAACTCGGTAGCACTGGGATAGCACGTCATTGATTTACTTGGTTAACGGGTTCTATTTATTTCTCTTTTTGTTTTGTTTTTTCTCTTTGCATGTCTCCTTTTTTCCCCACATTTGTTTATTTCTATACACATTATCTGTCTAAAGAAAAACTTAAATAATTCAATTGTTGTGTCAAACAGAGGTCAGGCTTGTTTACACTGCAGATGCTACAGTCAGTGCTTATCTAAGTAGTCATGACTTCATGCCAGCATTAACCCTACATTATCTCGCTGTTGAATCTCTATCACATCCAGTATAAACAGGGCTTCTGTTTTTTGGGTTTTATTAATTTTATTTTTTGGTGCTTATTTTTTGCTATTTGAGTTTTATGTAAATCTTTTTTTTCAGGGCTTTTGTTTTTGATATACTGTATGAAATTAGTGTTTTTGGATACTTTGCAAAATGCTTGAGCATTTTTTTTTTTTGTGTCAAAATATGAATAGTAACTCGACAGTACTTGCACACTTAAGTTGCACCTTTTTTTCCTTTGCTGTCTTCCACAACAAAATCCCTCTGGTCACAGGCACATTATTCTTGGGTTTTTGTGTGTAGGTATTTTTGTAAATTTCGCCACAATACTGTTTTAAATCCTCTGTATTTTAAAGTCAACGTGAATAGATTAACCATTTCCACAGTTTTTTCGGTGTTTATTGGCTTTCCACCGATTTATTTTTTCATGTCGGGGGTGTTTTATCGGTTAACACCGAAAATCAGAAGCCCTAATTGTGATTGCCATTTAATGAGTAACAGTTGATCAAATATCTGTATTTGTACTTCAGACCTGAGTAATAAAGGTGCCTGGAAGAAATTTGAGGTGGCTGATTTACCCACTGGTGGGGATACATTTTGTTTGGGTCCACTTGTTTGTGTAATGTATACAGTGTGGACAAACACAGTATATATCTATATCAATCTGTGTGTGTTTGCACTTTTCACAGTGTATTCAGTTGACGCTACAGCAACACCTCTCAGAACACCTCTGTTATCCACACTGTCCCTTTGGTAATATGTCTAGAATAATGTATAGAATAGTGCAGTGTTGCAAGGTACATATTTTGATGTAAAGTGGTTGCATGGTATATTTGCAGGAGGCTTTTTCATTGGGAAAGTCATGTAAACAATTTCACAGTCTTAATGAAATGATCTGAACAGTGATTATTCAGACACCCCTGGTTCCTGTTTAGTTACAGGATAATGGAGGTTTTGTTGTACACCGTAAATTGTATATAGTTCTTACTGCACTTGACAGGCTTCTGTTTTCTATTCCCTATCGACCTTAACATACTACAGCATTGGCACTGAATACTCAGAGCGTATAATTTATAAAATGTTATGACCCTTGATATGATGTTTATCCAGGATAATACTACTTTAGACACTGGTTTATGCTAAGTCCTCTGTCTCTTTGTTCCCCCCCCTCTGTCTGTCTGTCTATCTCTCTCTCTCTCAGTGAGGCCAGGTTTAAGGTGATAGGAGGCGGGAGTCTGCATGTGATGAACCTCACAGAGGAGGATGCTGGGATATACAGCTGCTTGGCGGACAACGGCAACGAAACCATTGAGGCGCAGGCAGAACTGACAGTCCAAGGTATTTTATCGATAGTGCTGGGACCGATATTCAAAAATGTGATCAAGTACGCCTTAACAAGTATTTAAGGGCAAAAATAACCATGTTTGTATTCGTTTCTACAACAGAATAAAAACAATATGTCAATGACTATCACAGGGATAAAAATAAGACTCCTACTGCATAGCAATTTCACCCATTCCAGGTTTTACTACAAGCTTGATTAGCCACAGTGTGTGTAGGTAAGCTCAGGTGTATCTTATTAAAGTCCTAGTAAAATGGTAGCAATGGCAGTCTTATTTCCAACCCTGCCATCATAGGATTGTTTCTCTTATTTGTTTATTTGACTCCTGAGATTTATTTTCTGTAATAATTGTGCTAATCTTACATCTTTTTCAGCAAATTCTGCAAATATTAGGTTACAATTTAATATTAAAACATGAAAACACATGTATGTCACTAATTAACATCCCTGTGGCGGAACAACTCCTATAAGTTACAAAAATGCCAGGTTTCTACTTATTACATTGAATTGAATTTATGAATGCTGTTGAATATGGTTTCTGCCTGGTAAACACACCTTCTGTTACACTTATAGATTATATTCACTGTAATCAGCCAGATGTTCACCCTTTAAGTACAGGCATTTGGTAATCATCAGATGGAGGTGTCTGTAGTGAAAAGTTGTGTTCCTAAGGCCAAAAAACATCTCTGGTGTCAGGTAAAACATATGTAGCTTCAATTAAAATAACAACTACCAAGGGAAATTGCTTGAGCTGGCTTTCGTTCGAATCTATACCAGGATAATTATGACCAAGGTGAAATGGAATCCTTTGTTCTTAAGGGAATACTTCAGGAAGTTAGAGAGAGACTGTTTTGTTTCCTTTCTTCATCATGAAAACTGCAAATGACTCTAAGGTATCAGGTATGGGAATACTAAAGGAAACAGGATTTTATGTTGAAACAAATTTACTAAGGTAAAACAGAGACAATATTAACAGTAATAAATGACTTTAGTGCTCCCCCCCTTTGCTGTAAGCCCCAGGCAAGGTCAGAAAAAGTGGTCCAAAGAGGAGCAGTGCAGTCGGGTTCACTGTCAGTAGCCGTAAAGGGCTGGTTTAAATAAGAAATTCAGCATGACTTCAGAATTTTAAGGTGCTGTTGTACTAGGGAGGTTAGGTTCTGTTTAATTTCCTTTACGTTTAAACTTTAGGAATAGAGGTGTAAAGATTCATCATGTATCTATAAATTGTGATACTTTCTTTATATGATATATATTGTATTATAATAGAAGTATCTATTGTTTGTATCGTGATACAAGACTAAACGCACAACATGGCTCATTGTAGTTTCCCAAGTTGTTCTTTATGTTCGGGAGGATTACAATAATCTTCATTCACATTGCTGTATGTTGGGCAGGCCTGAGTTGCACTGGACAGCCTAATTATTTCCAGCTTCTCTCTCCCTCTGACAGACCAACTCCCCAATTGATTTTCTCAAGGCTGCTCGAGGTAGTTGTGAACGAGCCTTGTAAGTGCAAGGCCAATCCGCTGTGCTCCATCTTCCTAATTAGATAGGAGTCAGACAGAGTCCGCCAGGGCCAGGCCACGCTGCTGGATCAGGTTACACAGCGAACCCTGATTATCACAAAGTGCAGATTTCTGGAGTGGTTGTAATTTGATAACAATGCTCTATTGCTAGGCAACACGATTCTACAGCACTTCCTTGCACTCCCTAACGACTATCAACTAGCTCTTCATTAAGTACAGTGCGCAGGGTGGCTGGAGCGGTGTCGATGGGGTGGATATTCATACAGAAGTATGCTAATCAGTTGAATCAATCCCACTCTCTCTCTTACTATAAAGATTTAATCTCATTCAGTGTGCTCAAATTGTGTGGCATGGTGTCTCTCGTAGTATGAGACGCCCCACACAGAACGTATTGACTTATAAATCACCAGCAGCGACTGTTTCTTCTCCTCACTCAACAGCGAACCCTGCTCGCTTACATCCACTCTGGAGATCCTGTGTGTAAAAGAGGAAGCTGGTTGCTTCTGGGATTGGGAGACGCCCACTCAGGTTTCCTGAGAAACATGGGGAATCGCTGCGATGAGGGGAAAAAAATATTGGACATTCCAAATTGGGGAGAAAGTCAGGGGTGAAATATGGGCGCACTTAATTTATTTAAAAAAAAAAAAAAGCATTTTAAATCAAAAACAAAAGTTGTTCTCATGAAACTGATATTAATATTAATCATAAAGTAATTTTAACCCTAGAATTGATTGATATATAGATATATATCCATATAGGAGAAGGTGAACTGGAACTTGTGATTGATTTCTTATATGTGCTTTATATTGTTAAATGGTGCATTTGTTTTGTAAGCTATAAAAGTTTCACATAGTAAAAGCATAGCAAATTGTAATAAAGCATAGTTAAGCATTGCAAAGAATAGCAAGATATTGGAAAGTGTATTAATATATATATGGCAAGTAAGGGTAAACTATGGTAAATGCATAGCATAGCCAAAGCATGGGAACACTGCAACAATACAGTGGTACACTTGTAGAAGGATTGGTACACCCTTAGTACTCAATAGCTGGGTTGGATGATATCCTTTAATTTCAACTTTGTCTAGTTAGTGTTTCTTTCATTCTTTTTTGTCTGTCTTGGTCGCGTGTGGACTGTTTAAAATGAGCCTGTAACAGTGTTCTCTCCCACAATGAAAGGGAAACTAAATGAAAGTCCTTTTCCCTTGGTAAATTCAATTACATGGAACTTATTTAATCTCCTTATGGAGAAGTCTCAGACAAATAGGGTGTATGCAGGAAGAGAGGGGGAGCAAAGCATCTTGGGAGCAGCAGGCCTTATCCTTTGTTGGCTTTTGATGACTATAAAAAACACAATAGTTATTGCTAATTGTTTTAAATAAGCAACATGGTGTGTCTGCGGCCTCCTGTTTTGATTTTCTCTGCCCTTCACGGAGACAGTTTATTGAGATATTTGAGTACCTTTATATTTGTTTAGTTTTCTTCTCTTTTCCCTTAAATTCTGAAGTGTTAACTCCTTGCCCCTATGCTGCTTCGTTCCAGCTTGGTCAGAGTTTGGTTATAATTTCAGCATTCCAAAGTCTTGTTTTCAAATAGAAGTGTCAAGGCAGGAATTAACCGATTTTAAGACTATTTAATTTAGAGGGTTCTGTTTGTTAGTCTAACCCACCACTTGAAAAATGGAAGGGTTTCTCCTTTGTTTGATAAGAGAATTTAGTGGAGTACAGGGTTTAAGTTTGCTCTTTGACTGCAATATGATGAGAATACATGCAAATCCTAATACTACTCCAAAACCCATATTCATCATAATTCTTTTAAAGCAGTCCTATTGCCAACTTTATGTTTTTCTTTAGTTTATTCACTGAAAGACGCGCCTTGGTGCATTGATTCCCTTCAGTGAGTTGATGCGCCTTGCTGTTTCCTTCACTTCCTCACCAAAGCACGAGGACACAAGCCAGCAGCATGACTGCTCAGTCTATGGCTCTCCCTGTTTAATATACACTCACTGTAGGGCTGGGGCATATCCAGAATAGACAAGCAAGCTTTGAGATGCCTCTTGTATAAACATCTTCAGATTAAATAAATGGCTGCATTGGGTACCACTGTAGAAAGTCAGATTACATCTCCATCTAAATACGGAGGTCAGAGCCTACCAGCTATTACAAGTTAAGTGTGAAAATCAGGGGTCCGTGTACGCGGCGTCTCTGCTGAATCCCTTCTTTGCCCCCGATGTATCAAGTTTCCAGAGCGAAGAGAGACTCCTTCTTCAAAGGGAAGGTGGCGCTTGCTACAACCAGCAGCAGTGACGGCAGCAGCTGCCTCCAATGCTCTAATGACTTAATACAATCGAGATCTACTTAATCTCTATGGAAACGGTGCCCCTGGAGTCGTGAAGATGTCACAGGGATGGTTCAAAACATGATTCAGTAAAGCGACACGTTTTGCATGGCGATGCATGCTTCCTTTTTGTTGTGTTTTTCTGTGGGTGCCGAGTGTTCCTCTGACTCTTAACACGGGAGACGGGTTCTTTTTGTATGTAAGAAACTTCCTTTCTTAGTAGGGGTGTGGGGAGATGAATACTGATCTTCACACGATACATTATTATGGAAGGCCATCCAGGGCAAAAATGCATTATTTAGTACATGTTTTAAATATTTAGTACACGTACTGATTTGGACCAATCAGAATGCTACCTGTTCTAAATAAAGGTAAATGTACTATGCATTTTCTACGCAGTGGCTAGTCTTTTTGCAGTAGTACCTATCTAGTGGCTGGCCATTTTACAGTCATGCAGCATAATTACAAGAGTAGCCAGTCACCTTCAGGATAACATCTTTTTAATTTCAGATATTAATGTTAAGTGAATTTGCATTATAAGAAGTCATTTGTAATAAGCGACTGTTAAATTTGCCCTGGACATATAGAACATTCGTAGTATTAGGAAATCCGTTAAAAATGTGTAAATGAGAATTGACTGTGTGTGTTTGGGTGTTATGCTGGTGCAGGTTTCAGAAAGCTGATTAGAACAGAGTCTGAGTGGCACACCCCTGACCCTGCTTCACTAAATTACCAACAGGTTCTGAGCCACCGGAGCAGAGAGACAATTTGTGCTCATCTTGCACAGAGCTTCCATTCTTTCCCACATTTCCAGCCTCCCCCAGCCCACTTTGGTTTGGTTTTTTTCTCTCGCTGTCTCTGGCAATCCCAGAGAGGTTCCTGGCAGCAGTGTTTGATCATTATCATGGAGAACTGCTTGCTGCATGTGGGTTTGAGGCAGAGGAGCTAAACGATCTTTGGGGAGAACAAAAGTCATTATCATAAATAAACAAATAACACAAAAGAAACAGCATATTTCTTTTTGTGTTTATTTATTTCTGTGAAAAACAGTGGCGTGTTGTAAACGCTTAGGGAGCAATGTCAGACTGGGTGGTGCAAGGATGATTCACTCACTTAAAAATATATTGGGAGCTTTCCTTAAACGATACATCATATTGTGATACCGGACCAAAATACTACATAGTTTTGTCAACATTTGTATATCATATATCATTATTGTGTGTCTTTAGTATTACACCACTGCAGTAGATGGTAATAATCATTACTAAAGGGGGTTCTTTAGTTCACCTAAAATTTTATTCTTTGCCTGTTTAATATACTATACTATGAGTGTTCTCTACTATTCTGTATTGTTGGCGCTTGCTAGTTATTGAAGCAAAAAATTGCAAGTTGGCCAAAAAAGTTAGACGTTGTTACAACCACACTTCACCAACTTTAAAAGCCATTAATAGAAATCAGCCAGTTCTGAACAGGACATGTACAAGTCTCTTTATCAACTCTACACATTTCACAAACCGCCACAGCAACACCCATGCCTGCCGTGCAGGCGAACTTGAACCACGCCACAGTGAAATTAGGTCTTGTACCACCTCTCAAAAGCAGTGCTTTTGGTGTTCAGCAATAACCAGTAAACAGTCACATTTTTCAGCTTGTGGGGCATCCTTAATCAGAAAGCAACTAGGCTTCATTTCAAAATTGCACTCATTGTATTTTTAAAAATCTCCCGTTCAAAAGCCATGCTCTTGCTGCTCCAGGTGTTTATAGAATCCATTTTATTTTGTGTCGTATAGATAGTCAGTAGATTTTAACTGTAAAAATATTTCCCTGAGTTGAAAAAGTGAGACTGGAGGTTCTTGCTTCCCGTAAAGCTGCTTCTATCAACCTGAGAGGGGTGACGGAAAGGGAAAACTGCAGTTAGTATCTGTTTTATCATAATCTGTTTTTCGTCCCAGTGCTAGACAACAAGGTTGTAAGTTTTTATCATAAGGTTTACTGTGTGTGTGTGTGTGTGTGAAGTAGACCAACATTATGTGGCCGGCCTTGTTTTTATGAGGCCTGCTGTCTTCCCCCACAGACTGAAATTTATATGCAGAAATCTACCCTTCCAATGAGGTTTTGGTCTTACTCTTACCCCCTGGCTAGCATGGTAGAAGCCTTCACCAAGACAAACAGGACCGAACAGTAACGTTAGCTGCTTGCAAGGCTTTCTGTATTGTACTATTCTCTGCTTTGAGTGGGGAATCCAGCACGTCTTAATTAGAGTGCTGTGTAAGAGAGCTGCGCTGCTTTTTTTTTTTTAAATCCAAGTCTAAACGCTGGTTAATGGGGATGGCAGGTTTTTTTTTTTTTCTTTATGAGTGGAGCCTGTTTGTTCCATGTGTTCCTCGTTTATAAATAAGGCCTGGGATCCAATAAAAATCATTGCCGGGACCTGCTGAAGTATATTACATTTTGATGAGCAGCCTTGTGTTTCAGCTGTTGTGTTGGGGGGAGGGAGGGGGGATTTTAAATCTGAATGGGGAGAGTCAATTAAAAGCCTGCTTTTAATGAAAAAAAAAAAAACACTAAATGTGCAGCACCATTTGGGGATATGGCCATTGTTACATAAATCTGTTTTGCCCAGTTTTGCCCAGTTTAGGTGGAGGCTGTGGGTTGCCTGCATCTTACAATAGGTATCAATGTTGCTAAGGGGGTGGAATGACCATTTGGTGGTAATGTATTTATATATAGTACTGTAAGGATAAATGGTTCATGCTTCCAGTATTTTATGTGTGTTTTCTCTATGTTTTTAAGGATTTGCTTTTTTTTTTCCCCCCCTGTTCTTTTTTTATTTATATTTGTTCTTGTTTAGAAACACTAAATATCTCATCGGTTGTGTCTCAGCCTAGTTCTTCTCCAACGACCATAAAATCTACTAGTATATAAATGTTTTTGTTTCGACTTAGAAACAGAGCTAGTTAGTAGGGATATTTGACTCAATTTAATTACCTACACTTTAGGATTAAACACATTTAAACGTTTAAACATTTTTGTACCAGTCAAATAAATAAATAAATAAATACAACGAGAAGCCTTCCATTAAAGTGCTGGTTCTGTTTTTTGTTTTAGTCTAAAAGGTGATTTACTCAGTGAGAATCCGCTCTAAATCCCCTCAGGGAAGTTGTTGGGAATAGAAATGTTTAGCAAACGTCTGTTCTCCAGAATGGCCCATAGTCTTTTGATACTGTTCTTCTTGTAGTCATGGATACAGAAGAACCTGCCAAACCAGAGCCCACTGTGTAATTCTTTCTGATAAGATGTAGTTACTTAAACTGGGAAATGCATCTTTTTTTCTATATTGTAAAATACATCAAATATTCTGATTAAGTTATAAATGACTCTATCATTTTGAAGGACAGCCCAAAAGTTTGTGTTACTGTACATATTGCAATTTCTTTTTCTTAATCTCTGTATATGTGCCGACATCTCCAGATCTGTGTTTGAAACTGATGAGCAATTCAAGACAGACCCAGGACGCTTGATTAAATCTCTCTCTATCTCTCTTTGGAGAGTGGTCTTCCCTGGGCAAGGTCAAGCTGTTTGGGGACCTGTCTCTAGGAAGGCCAATACTGTTGCTACTTGCATGAACAGGAATGTGGATACTAAGACCTTTCATACGTGTACACAAGCTCACTAAAAAGTTAAAAAATTCCTACCTTTTAACATGAGGTTTTTAAAAGCCATTCATCTTTTTTTTCTTTTCTGCTACTTGTGAACGTTGCCTGTGTGCTCCTGAGTTAAACACTTGAGAGAATGCTGGGTGTTCGTCATGTTAGCTTCTGGCAAGCCAAGCTGTTTGGAGCACAGCACAATCTGCAGAGCTCAAGCTGTTGAATTAATTTTTCTTGGAGGAGAGTTAACTAGCTAATTACAACATCCTACACATGCTGCTGTAAACAGGGATCAATAACTTACATGGGCTTGCGTTAATTTTATTGATACATTAGTGGTGTTTTGTATTGATTTTTTCTTGTAAATTTCTTAGAGTAGACCTTCAATGGGGTGCTTTCTAGGGACATATAATTGTTATAGGGTCTAGAAGACCATTATGTTGTGGGTTTGAATTCCCATTTAAAAAAAAGAATACTTGATGTGAAAATGTTTACATTGCATTTGTTTATTGCATTATATATTTTATATGGCATTGTACAACAATATGTACTCCCTGTATGTTACATTTTGCCTTCGCCTGTATTTATAAAGTCTTTATTTATACTCTGAATAGTGTCCAATTGCCAACACAAATATAACAAAAAATTTCCAGTAGTATTTTAGTATTACGACTTGCTGAAGCTCCTTGTTGGACAGAGTGAACGGAGACCCATTTAAATAGTTATTCAATCCTAATTTTTCTGCTGCTTTTGGAAAATTAAGAGCCTATTTGAGGGAACCATTTTCATATGCTGAAGTGGTCGTTGTTCCATCATTTTAGATTACACTGTGCTCTGCGACGGTGATTTTTATCTCGTGGATTAAAGCTCACTGCGTTTCCATTGAATTCCACGAGTGCTTTTCAGTTCCGGTCTGGTGGGAAGCCAACTAACATGGCTCTGATCAGCAAGCAAGTGACTTAAAGGGCTTGTTTTTTTTGTTCTTTAAGTATAGACTCTTTATGGGCCGTAACTGTCTAGTTAGTAAAACGAAGGCGCTTAATGTTCCATTACAAATCTTCTTGCGCCCGGTAATGGGATTGTTTTCATTTTTATTTCCCATAGCAGTTTGTTCAGCACCCAGCAGTGGCTGAATTTAATCTTCGGACTTTCCCATGAAAGAAACTGGAATTCAGATGAAAACTGCAGAGGTTATTCTCATCAGGAATGACTGTGTCATAATGCAGGGACTTTCATATAATAACGCAGAAGCTTGAGCTACAGCTTTATCTGGGGAGGCACAGTGGTCTAGGTGCTGAAGTAGACCACTTTAGGAATTTAGACTTTGACTGCTCAATATGGCTACAGTTTGTCTTCAAACTTTGAACACTGAAGGAAGTATACAAAAAGAAAAAAAAAAATCATAGGCAATATTGTCTTTGATAATTTATTCATAAACAGTTTTAACTATAGTTTTTAAAATGTGCTGTACATGTACAATACAATATACAATATAATGTACAATATACTACTGTTTTGTCTGTATACAAAAAGAAAGACAAATGGAACATGCATTACAACTCAATACTTCAGTCCTGAAATCTTTCACATAATACCACTTGACAAAGGAGCAATTTTGTAAAAGGCAGACAAAGCCACATGAGTGATTTTATCATTTCATTCACCACAGAAATACTATATGTTCTGTATTTGATTCAGTTAGTATGCAATAGGTTTCTGGGTTATCTTTTGGTTTGAAGTAATTTCTCTATTGTTTTATTTATTTTTTTATTTGTTCTATAAGAGCACTGCTAAATGGCCTAGTGATTCCAATAAATTCAGACCCATTCACACTTCAGTTCTGAAAGTCTATTTCAAGTGGGTTTGCTTAGTTTGAAATCATTTGTGAATGCTACAGTACAAACAAACCCAGTCTCCAGCAGAGTTTGTCTTAATTAAACTGAGACCACCTTATTTAGCACTGAAGATTGATGTGAATTTAAAAAAGAAGCTGTTCTTTTATTTATTTATGTATCTGTTGGTAAACTTGGTAAAGATCATATCTGTCTACATAACACAATATAAATAACCTGTCTTGTGTAACTTTTTATAAACTGCTGTCCTGCCTTTAAAATCTGTTAAACCTGCTGTTTGCATTGTGGTACTGTAGACAAAGCGTGGTGGTCCAGCCAGCAGAAAAAACGAAATCTGTTCCTTCGCAGATCTTATCTGTTTAAGCTCTTCAGACTAAACTTCACTCTAATAACAAAAGAAATCTTGCTACAAAAATCCACAAGCTACATGCTGAGCTCCCCAGCTATTTGAACCAAACCAGCTAAAGCACACCTACCGCCATCTTAACAGCTCTTTACAAAACGGCTCCTGTGGTTTCCGGCTTTGGTCATATCTTTCATCACTGGTGCAGATTAACGCTATTAAGATACCACACTCAAATCCATTATGTATCATTTATATAGTGGTTGGGATTTCTTTTCTTTCCTTTGCGTGTGACTGAGAATTGGAGGGAACATTTCCCTTGAGCTTTGTTATCTACAGTGTGTCGCACTGTAGGGTTTTACCTGCATCTACAGAACCGTGTTGTGAAACTAAGTGAAGACATTTTGTAGTTTGAGAGAGTATCATAATCTGGGAATATAAGGAGGTACCTGTCCAATCTCCTGTCCATTTTTATTGAAACTTGGAGAAGACATTATTTACCTACTCATTTATTGATAGAGATCTAGGTATTTATGGAGTCGCTTGTCCATACATTTGTTACACTAACGTTTTTACGTACATGTTGTGAAATCATTATTGAATGTTGTCATACATTTTAGTACGACACTCCTGGGTTTTAATCTTATACGACGTGTGACAATGGCATCGACAAGCATCAACAGCTACATCAACACCCATGTTAATAGCTGTAGCAATGAAACAATGCCAGTATAGTTATATCTACTGTAACATTTTTTAAGATAAAAAATAACAACCTCTCTAATCCTTCTTTGCTGACTTCAACTTCGTAGTGTTGATATCTAAACATGGAGTGATTGTACAGCTCAGTTGTGACGGCCTCAGTTTGTAGCCTTAGGAGGTAAAACTTGCACTGATAAAGGCATTAGCGGGAGAGTACTTAATCTAGCTTCTGACCTCTTTACCTCAGAATTTAAAATTTAGGCCGCTCTCCTTTAAAATATTCTTTGGATTCTTTGGATCTGGTTGCATGTATTCAGGAGGCCTGTCGCCAGGGGGAATGATCTAGAAGAGAGTGAGGAGGCGTTTGTTGTGGTTTGAGGGACGATTTCACTGCGAGAGGGTCGTAAAGCTTCCAGAGAATTGGCCTGGTGAGGTAATTAGTGTGGAATTCACACTGGTTGCTGGCACTTTGAATGGAAAAATGTTTAACGTCCTCAATAACGGTTTATTATTTTGTAGATTTTAGAAACAATTGTATTGGGGTTTATAAGAAAGGCCAATGAAAGGAAGCTGTTATCATAAAAATAACAGCACTGTAATTAGCTAAAACTGTACTCGGGTCTTCCCAAGGGTAGAGTGGTGAGGCTGAGCCCTTGTTTCACAATTCATTGCATTTTATTTGTTTTATTTGGGACTGCTTTGCTGTATGCAGCCTCCCCTGGTGTGTTTCTGGGTTCTTCTGTGGTAGAATCCAGTTTCACAAAGTATACTAAAAGAGGCCGACAAGACTCCCTTTTACATATATTTATGTATAAAATCATTTTTCTAGATACGGGTCTAGAAGTGACAGCCAAAAATATGTGCTATGGAAGTTTTCACCTTTAATGGAACAAGGGTATATTTGCAGCGCCATCTTTTAGCAACATCAGTCTTCAGCTTGTCGTTTAGCTTTATCAGGTGTGAGAAATGTATATTGAAAGAGATATTGCTAAATTGGAGCTCACAATAAAACAAAACAAAAAAAAAAACCTGATGCAAGGTGTAGAAATGTGCAAACTTACAGAAGTGAGCCTACATAAGATTCAATACACATTGAAAAAAATAAGATTGTGATCATTTAATTTCAGCAAATCTACTCTACAGTACAGTAGTTTCACTAAAGGTGAAACAACTTGCATAGTCAGCATTGTAGCTCTGACCGTGCCACTGTAGAACAGTATGTGCTGTTTCACCTGCACTGGTATTAGACCCCCCTCCTTGACTGAACACTTCTTAGCAGTGACCCTCTCCCCAGGTAGGGTCAGTATAGAGACAGTCTCCGTGCTAGCTGCTGAGATCCTGCAGTAAGATCACTGGCTGCTGTACAGGGGGCTTCAAGGCATGGCAACGTTTTAGTGGTATTTTTAGCTTTTGGACTCTCTGCTTGTCAAATCGATTCCAAATGTTTTAAGCACATTTGGTGTTAATGGTGCGTGTCTGCACACAGAGCAAAGCAAAAGAGCACTTTCACAGAGGATAATCATCTGCACGGAATTTAGTGACATCATCACTTTCCGTACACTTCTGACCCACCACCACTTATACTTGTATCAAGGCTGTTTTGGATGTGAAACGTTTGGTCGATTGACATTTTCACGATGGGAGGGGTAGCTTTTATTTGGCTAAAGGTTACAATGAAAACTGAGTTTTGTTTTTACAAAGTACCTAACATGAAAGGGAGGTGAATTCCACTTTATAATTACCAGAAAAATATTCATGCTTTTTGAAATGCTAACTTACCGAACAAGGCTTTACTACAAACAAATACCAGTCGAAATTGGGGTCTGAGATGCAGACGTCGTGTAAAATTACAAAAACAAAATGTTTGGAAGTGTCATATCCCTCACCACTTCTGTTGATATTTAATCCGTAACTAGTTAAACACTTGAGTGGTCAGTTTAGAAATACTAAAAGGAAATGTTTGTCATTGAATTTACTGAGTTTCTTTTTAGTTTTAGTTCTTTTTAGTTTTTCAAAATCTTTGGTCTCTGCTACCACAGGAAAAGGCCTCAGGGATGTTGAGCATTGTTCCTACTATCAAACATTAATTTGCTTACACTACAGCATGTGTTTGGAATAACCTGTCACCTGATGTAAAAACAAGCTACAAGGAGTCCACCCCCAGAGATGAGCAACTGGAGTCTGTTGGAATTGTTGGTGTTAAAAGCAAAGTGTAACCTCAAGTGAATGTGAGAATACTATACGGCATGCTTGGCTAAGTTGCAGGTTGAGCAAATCATTCTAATGGACTGTGGCTTTGCTTGTGGTCGTTACTGTATAAGTAATGTATGCTGTCACTGTAGACCGTGAATGCTTGTTTGCGCCAGGTCATTGGCACAGACCTGGGTAAACGGTTTGTAAATTGTGCAGAGAAGATCTGACGCTGTGCCTCCTCTGTGTTTCAGCTCCTCCACAGTTCCTCAAGAGGCCGAGTAATATCTACGCCTACGAGTCCATGGACATCGTGTTCGAGTGTGAGGTGACCGGCACGCCCGCTCCCACTGTCAAGTGGGTCAAAAACGGGGACGCGGTCATTCCCAGCGACTACTTTAAAATCATTGTAAGTGAAAAAGAGCATAACGTTGGTCTTGGCCTCAGCTTAAAATGCTTATTCTGAAAAGTTTTACCTTGAGACTCAAGAGCGTGCTTGTGGAGACAGACTGTTGGGGAGGAAAGAGAATTCAGTCCAACCTTTAATGCCCATGTTTAACACTTTAGTTTAGGGATCTGTTATAAGTGGTTATAAACAGTAGCAAAAACAAAACAATGGCAACAGTGTATAATAACTGTATTGCAAAAACAAAGCCGCCCCATACAGTTGGTGAGACAGATGTATAAAGATAGACAGACACACAGGCATAGAAAGACAAACAGACCTGAAAAATCAGACAGACTATATCAGTTATAAGCAATTATAAAGCAGTAGTGCAAAAAAACAATCACAAAAGTTTGTGGTAATACTCTTATTATTGCTATTCATATTCTATAATTGTTAATACCATAATTAATAGCATGTTTATAGATTTGTTATAATCGCTTATATCGGATCCCTAAACTAGCGTTACCGGCGGATCTTAGTACCACTGAACTTTAACACCATTAATCCTGCTTGGGTTTTCTCCAGGACTGCCTTGTTTTTTTTATTATCTGCTTTTTAACATTACTACAGTGCATACTGTAAAGATACAGTGAAATGAGATTGGCAACGTATCCTTTGTGGTGCATTGAATGGGCATTACAGGGGTTTAAGACCAACTGGATGAAAAAACATTGCTCTGAATTAAATCAAAAGCATAGCCATTTAAATAATGCCTATAGCACCAATATACTCTTAAATCCAGGCCGTGCTTGCAGTGTACATTAAATCATTATGTATTTATTTATTAATCCACTTTACATAATTGGGCCTGAAGTATTCTTTATTTTAACCTTTGCACAATAATGTAGAACTGTTAAACTTTTCTGTAAGTATCTGCTTTTGAGTACTTATAAAAGGTTTGCTTGCTATCTTTGACTCCCAAGACCTGATGAGGCCAAGTTCAAATCCAGTCATGGCTTTCAAACAGATCAAGTCCCACGTTTAAGAGGGTTGTAGTCACTGCTTGGGCCTAGACATTATTCAACAGAACCTTTCCTTGGGACAGAATTGAGCATATCTCTATCTGTGAATCCCACATGGTCAGTTACTGGTGCCAGTCATGTCAGAAAACACGTGTTCACTGTGGGCCAGGAGGAAGCCACCAAACTAATTTTCATTTGTCAGTTGAGTCTCATTTCAGCCCAGGCCCCAGAGGTGAAAGGCTATTAATTTGGTCTGCTTTGTTACCTAAGCCCCCACCAGCATTCAAACAGTTATGTGGGGACCCAATACAGGCTTTACAAAACTATAGTCTCCAGTCCCGAAGGCAAGCGTGATACCTCATGCTGCAGAAGTGTAAGCCTCCTAAATGAAACATATTAATGTGTATTGTATGTGTAACAAATTGGACTAACCTAATGGGCCTTCTGAGGGGTGGTTAACTAATTTGCTTGTTTTCCTGTCTGACCTTTTCTGCGTTCAGGCCCTTTACCATGTTCATAATGCTTCCTGTTTATGATCCTTCTAACTAATAATCGAGCCCGTCACAGTCACTCTCATGTTTTCATATCATCTTAACCCTGTAATGCCTGGAAGTGAAATGGGGGAGGATTTGATTTAAAGAGTGGCTTTTGTGGGATCAGAACCAAACAACACTTTAGTTTAACCAAACTGAGTATTTATCTTCCCCCACAGGGGATTGGTATCACCATAGAATAATGTGATGTACAATACAGTACGTTAGTGAATGCACCCCATCACTGTGTTGTCTATCACCATGACTACATTTTCACAAAACAACCTGAAATTGGGTTGCCAGATAGAACCTAGGTCCAGAACAAGTTTCAAAGTGGGTCAGATCTGTGACTACTATTGTGATGAAACTTGATAAGGACGTTATTGAGAGATTAAGAATCTAGATGTATAAGGAGGCCTTGGCATGAAAGGCACTACACAAAAGAATTTGATTGGTTTGAATACTGCTGTTATTTTTACATACCTCTTGTTGAGGCTATCAGGCTTTAATTCTGTGGCATATCTTCACTATAACATGTATTATGTAAGTAGTAATGATTATATTCCCAAATTTGATCAAGATTCACATATCTTCTCAAGGATGTGGCTCTTGATGACCTGCTTTTTCATGGTATAAATTACTGTAATGGTGTGTTTTTAGCCTTGGAGGTAGAGATGCCTGTTAACAAATATTGTGAATTTATTTTCTGTTGTTTTTACCTCGATAGAACTCATTGTTTTTTCTAAGGCTGGTGACACACGAGTTGTTGTTGTTGGGTCATTCCAGGCTACTGCACCTCTGTGACTGAAGAAAATCGGTTTTATCTTTTTTTTTTAAACACAGTGATGAATTTGAATGTCAAACCTCAGGGCATAGCCACAGCTACAGCTGAGGAGGGATCAGCAACTGGCGTTTTTAATTTGGAGAGACTGCCTCGTTTTGCCAGGGGAAAACAAAAAGCAACCCACACATGAAAATTTCCTTCAGATGGGCAATTGAGAATTTATATCCCAACATGGTATTAATCATTGTCCTAAAACATATATTGGTTAGTCAGTAGATGACATTTTTGGTTAACCTTTCAAATAAAAAAAAAAATAATAATAATAAAAAAAATAAGATAAGCAGCATTGGAAGTAAATCTTCATTTGAAATTGTCAAAGTGGATATGAAGTCTTCTGTTCTCGTTTTGATTTGTCACCTTTTCTGTTTGTCATCACATTCAGGCGCATGACATGTGAAGTACTTCTGTGGCCTCATTATACTCTTACACCCATTTTAAATCATAAAGCTGAAGCACTACAGACAAGTATAAGACATCAAGTAGCCCACACGTGGAGTTCTTTTTTTTTTTTTTTTCAAATGAAAACACGATTTGTAATAAATTAATGAGTTCAGTTGCACCCGTCCATTATGTTTTATAGGAGTGTTTTCTCATTTCCCACAGTTTTGCTTTTTGGTCCTGTTGCTCACCCAATGTCATGAAGACAATGTCTCATGAAGACAATCTTATACCATAAGAGACAGGTCAGCTGTACATATTGACTTGTACTAGGGGCAGTGGGACAGGTAGACAAGTTAATGGTTACACATTGGTGTACCAGAGGCTAGACTTGTTTGAAAAGGCCCTAGGATATGATGACTGAAACAGAAAATGAGTAAGAGTAAGTCTAAGCATGTTCTCTAATAGTATTTGTGTGGTTCTCCACTACATTTCATCTGTGAAAATATGTAGGTACAGTAGGGGAGTCATTCTTTAAGAACTAGGTTTGGCTTTTTTTTTTTTTTTTTTTTTTTTTTTTTTTTTTTTTTTTTTTTTTAAAAGGTTGAACCCACGTAACATTAATCTCAGTCGAAAAGGTCCTCGGTAACTGTGCGTTTTGCTTTCCTGTTTCAACAGAAAGAACATAACCTGCAGGTTTTAGGGTTGGTGAAGTCGGATGAAGGTTTCTACCAGTGTGTGGCTGAAAATGACGTGGGGAATATACAGGCCAGCGCTCAGCTTATCATACTGGAACATGGTGAGTAATCACAGCCCAGCTACAAACCAAACTCTTTGTGTTTTACCTCATTCCACAGGGGGCGCTGTGGGCAGTATCAAGACTGTTCCAGTTTTTACATTAAGGACATGGAAATACCTGATTGTACTATAATAGAGAGGGAATGTTGGAGCTAGGCGTCGAGGCATGACACACAACATTAGAGGCCAAAGTGTAAGCACTCGAGTATTGAAACACAATATTAATGAATATGAAGAGGGAGTTCCATGACAGGTCTCTACAGTACAAACTGTGTCACTGACAGTGCTAATATTGGAGATCTTTCATGAAACTGTATGTATACTTGGCTGTATCTGATGGGATGCCATTCTATAGTGAAGATGTAGGTCATGCTAATCTGTTTTTTTTTTTTTTGATAGTGACAGCTCTTGTTTGGTATTTACATCAGTGGCAGGGACTTATTTGATTATTTATTTAAAGGTCAGATTGAAGAATGTAAAGTGAAATCTCCTTCAGTTCTATCTTGGCAGTGAGCAGCAGGGGATAGCATTGCTGATAAAGGTGACGTCCTGCCAAGCCAAATACAAAATAATCCTTGTTTGAAATGTCAAGTTTAATGTGTTCATCCTCAAGCTTCTTGAATGCCACAAGACCTTTTTTTACGTTTCGCTTCATCCTGGGAATATCAATGTCAAAAAACCTGTACATTTAATAACAAACAAGTCTGGAAATGTAATACTAAATCTGTTTTAATCAAGTTAAACGATTTATAATTAACTATTACTCATACAAAATTAAGATCCCTGTTTGTGATTGTCAAATGTCAATAACAAACATTTGCTGATGAAAAGTGCAGTTTTATAACCAATGGTAATAAGGTATTATATTACTCTATTCAAAATGGACCATATATTGGCAAATGCCTTTGTACACTAAATTTGTTCAAGCCCTATTTCAAAAATGATTATGCAATCCACCCTAGTATCTTTCTGGTGAATAAAATTTAAAATCAGTTCTGAACCACACGGTACCCTGCGACAAAAACAACCTTAAATCTCAGCACAAATAAGACCTAGGCTCCCATTATAGGGTGCCAGTCTCAGAAAGAGGCGTCAGTGATTCAGAATGGTGCCTGAACTTATCCCTCACCCCACAGGAGAAAGGATAGTTCCTTAAGGAAAAGCTAAGAAATTCTCTTAGGACAGCCATTTCATAACCTAAGTTAGTTTTAAACCAGCCTAGGGCTGCATTTACATTACTTTTGCAGCGAAGATGACCAAATGGATGTGCAACTGTACATGAAGTCTAATACTTTCTGACATTCCCAATAAGAGATTTTAAAACACGTATTTCTAGGTAATGTTTCCTTCTGATTCTTCCCTTGCAGTCCCCAAGCTTGGTTCGATTTCGTGTCTTAGTGGTTGTTTGATCTGTGTGTCACACTTTGAGGCCTGATTCACACACCTCTATACAAGTCCAATAGAGTGATCACAAGAGGATGTGATAGGGGATGGCGTTTCCAAAAGTCATTACGGGTTTCTCTGACAGATACGATCCTTTGCCTTTCAGAAACCTTATGTACTTGTGCCGATCCAGAGATTATCATTTCGTGTATTTTTTTTTCCTTTGTGAAGGTTTTTTTTTTCCCTTTCTGATAGCCAAAGATTAACACATGGGGATGCGTTACAGGTCTGTTCCCAGGGAGCTTCTCTTCCATCTGTTTAGGAATATGCTTGAAGACCTCAGCATTTCAGGCACATTTCTTACAGTTCAGTCATTTAAAGATGTAGCTTCTGTTTACAATATAAAATGAATTACTGTAAATATTAATACATTGTGTATGGTTGTCTGCATACAGCTGTGTAATTTATGAACAGAAAAAGGGTCATGCTTGTTTTTCTGTGTAATCAAGCATTGCATGTATATCTGTTACAAACACTTATTCGATATTCTGTATGAAAGTCGTGGCATTTTATTCATCTATCAGTTTTTTATTCATCTATCAAGTTTTTAAACTTTGTCTTCAAGTTTCATCACAATATGAACAACAGTTCTTAATACATTGTTTATTGCAGGTTTTAATGAAGCGACTCTTTTGACTGAATTTGATCAAACCTTTTCACACAGGTGGAGAGTTTTTCTCTATGATATGCTTGACAAATGCATAGTTCAAGTTCATTCTAAAGGCGCTCAGTTGAATTGAGATCCATTAAATCTGTCAAGCTCCTCAACCCAATCACGCACAACTCTGGCATGATGGATGGCTGCATTATCATCTTAAAAGTAGCCTCAAAATTGCTTAGTGGTCTTGCTGTATAACAATGCCTAAATAAACTATGGCTTTGGTGTGGTCTTCCAGCGTAATAAAGAGAGTCCAGGGTATACCGGGAGAAGATTCCCAACCAATGCCAACTCCAATCGGGTACATGGTTCACAATATAATTATAGGCAGCATTAGAGTTTCAATGAGTCTTGGTTTGGACAATCTTATATTTCACTCATTTCTTGAGAACCACTTGTGGTTTAATTTTGATCAAAATTAGACAAGTCAAAGTGCAGATTGGTTTTGAGGTACCTGTCTGGATTATATTTGTAGATGTACACAGAGTGGATATACAGTAGGTCACAGTGGTCTACCTTTTTATCATACTGGCAGCCCTCATTTTGTAAGTACATTTATGTAGTGTTCCACTCTTATGTCTCTGTTTAAAGCTCTGGTCATTGTGTTGTGTTTTATTCTAAGCGAATCGAGTAAAGATGAAAATACCTCCCACATGTAAGTAGTTATCTTTGCAGTACAGTGTCATTGCATAAAGCGTTCACTGTTTCTAATGCAGAAGGCTGATCAGCATGAGCAGCTGGTAATTTGAACTCGACAGAAGTGGTTCCTTAGCGACAACAAAGCCAGACCTCAAAGTTTTTCTCACTGCTTTGATTTTTTTTCTGTCTGAGGACCTGGTTTCAACACTTATTATTTAAATACATTATATCACTGTTGGGTGGAAATGACAAGAGTACCGTAAATGGACTATATTATAGCATCAGCGTTTGGGCTTGAGAAAAACAGTGGGCTTGACCTACTTCCATTAGTACTTCAAATCAAATGTGTTTTGTTCATGCCTTGAATTAAATTGACCAATTTTTATAAAGAAGACGTACTTGTGACAGACCGTACATTTTTAAGAGGACTTCATGATGACTGTTTTAACTGTGTAAACAATTTGTTTATGGACCTGTCTGGTGTTTATTTTAATAATTGTAGTGCACGTAGTGGATGCAAATATACTGGAAGTGTGGGTAATTGTTATACTAACCAGTTTAATATGTCCTGTAGCTATTGTAAGAAGTGTATGCTAAGGGTTTTGGTCATTTTAGTCCTGGTTTTTAATAAAGAAAAGTCAACAAGGGTCTTCCCCTCTGAGTTTGACTGCAACCGAATAATTCTACCCGGCAACAGGCTGCTGTTGCTATGCTGTCAATGGAGTCTCTATGACGTCTGTTTATCCAGACTGTAATGTATCATTTTATTGCAGGATAACATGATTCTTAATCCCAGTGACCCAGTGGTCCAGTGGTTAAAGAAACAGGTTTGTAACTAGTAGCTCCCAGATTCAAATCCCAGCTCAGCCACTGACTCATTGTGACCCTGAGCAAGTCACTTAACCTCCTTGTGCTCTGTCTTTCCGATGAGACGTTGTTGTAAGTGACTCTGCAGCTGATGCATAGTTCACACACCCTAGTCTCGTATCTTGTAAAGCGCTTTGTGATGGTGGTCCACTATGAAAGGCGCTGTATAAAAATAAAGATTATTATATTATATGACATGTTTGAGGTACACATTTACAGAGCATTAGACTTGTTTTGTTTTGTTCTTTTGAAAAAACATCTAAAATATTTTCAGGGGTGCCCGTGAGTGGCAGAAATACTGCTTGCTGTTCCTTACGGCTCAGAGCAGGTCCCTTGGATATCTCAGACACGTGTGTACAACTGTCAGTGTACATTTGTGCTGTTCACACAACTACAGAAAATCAAATCCTGCTAGAACTACCTCGGTCAAGTGGATTTCGAGTATATATGTGGATGTGACAAGTGTGTGGAAACAATCTATTTAAAACAGACTGAACAGACTGGGGCCCAGTTTGAAAATCTTTCCACCCAGTAAACATTGTGCTTGGAGGTGTTCAGTTGAAGCCAGTTAATTCCTAACAAACCAATTCAATTTCATTATGGGGCATACGTCCATGTTGGAGTCTTTGTCCCTCCTGTCGGAGAGCCGGGCTGTGCCATCTGGCTTCTCTCCCCTCCGATCACCGCCACCTGTCCGATTGGGCTTTCTGAAGGGCAGAGCCGAGCCTGTGGGCTGGTACCCTGCAGATAGACCCAGAATTGTGTGGCTGGCCCTGCCAGCATACCACGCCCATACCCCCTGCCCAACCTCGTTGCCAGGGCCGGGATCCAGCTTCTGTCAACCAGCCTATCACTCCCTCCCTCCCCACTGTCATGCTTAGAGCTCTCCGCTTTGCTCTGTTTCTCCCAGGCCTGTCCTGCTAGGGGCAAATTTGCATTCTTTGAATTGATTTGTGGATTTAAGGAACCAGCAAGCAATCTGTGCCTTAAAAAATACAATGGGAGAGCTTGGGTGTAGCAATGGAAATGTCCTTGCTTTAGGACACTGCGCTTTACGTGGTTCAAATCGAGCAAGAGTAATTGTATTTCAGTTCTTGTAGTAATGGTTTTAATCTCCCACATAATACTTACAGGGGTATATTTTAGGGGCCTTTTTATTTAAAATGTTCATTATCATGTTTTTGATATTATGTTATTGTACTTGTTTATTAAGTGTCTGGGGGTTTATGTGTGCAACTGTGGTTCTGTATTTAGGCAATATCAAGCTTTTTGCAGAATGGAAAAACAGTAAAGTTACCAGAAATAAAGAACCCAGACATTGAAATGTATGGGCTTGTAAATAGCCTTTTTTTTTACTTGAAGTTTTGTAATTGATATTTTTTTTTTTTTTCCCCTTTCGGAAAATGTTTTGCTTTTAGTGTTGCTTTGCGTGAAAGGATTAACAGCTTCTGTTTTAATATAGGTGCAGTTGTTCTGGTATTTAATTTTTCCAAGGCTTGATAGAAAGAAAAACATGTTTGAATGGACAGATTGACGTGGAAGATGTTGATGGAATAAGAGTTTCTGGTTTGTTTAAACATGCAATGTACCAAAAGAATGTCCTAATTATCCATGCTTAACAGTACGGTTATAACTCACGGTACACGCAGGGAACTCAATGGTATATACTGTATACTGTCAGTTTTGGAGTTTGATGTCAAATTGTTTGAATTACAGAAGCACAAAAGCCACTTTCTAGAAAAAAAGCATGATTGTGGAATTTCTTGCGCAATTGAAGCTGTCAAGATGTCGAATGTGACAGATCCTAACACCAGCGAGAAATACTGCTCTATTATTCCAGTTGCTCTTTGTTTGGCAGTTTGTGATTACATAAAACACAACTGACAGATTGCAGAAGGTAATTCTGTTCAAAAGAAGAAAGCTTTTTAATCTTTGAAGCACAAAAAATACATCTCAGAAGCTCTTGGCTCATGATTGCCATGTTTGTATGTACTGCGTATTGAGGTTAATAAAAAAAAAAAAAAAAAAAAAAAAAACAATAAATGATTTTCATAGGATATTCCGTAATGAATAGAATGGATAAGCAACACTGACTAGCTAAAAAAAAAAAAAAAAAAAAAAAAAAGTACAATTAGAAAACTATTGCAGTGCAAGCAGATGTATTTGTTATGTGATGTTAATGGTCATGTTTAATTTGATCCACTAGACCTGTATAAGCTGTATGAGAGCTATGTGCAACTATTCAGCAACAATCGCAAGAAAGCAGGAGGATTTCTTGTGATCTCACAAGGGGCATGATAGTGGGTTTCTGTGCAACCGCCTCACACCTCAACGCAATGCCTTTATTGACCAAGCTGTCAAGACAGCTCCCTGTGTTCATGGGATGGGTTACAAGTGGGCCGTGATGGATCGAGCCCACAGACTCGGAAACACCTTGTGACAAGCAACAGTGGCTTAAATCCCAGCAACCTTCAATACCGAATAAGACCTGCATTGTGGGCTAGTCTACCATTTTCTGCAGAGGCACATTTATAAAATAAGCCACCTTGCCCATTTTACTCCACTCTGACCCTTTGTTCACTAAATATCTTGGCATCCTCTGCATAGATGCATCAAGAGAGCATCTGTCATTTTGATGGATGGCCCTTTAGCAGGTATAGGTTGGCTGTTTGCTTGTCAAATGAATATCCAGGGAGTTACCTGTTGGATGAGGTCCATTCGGAAGTTTAAAACCCAACCCAGCTGCCCCCACTCTGCCCTTTGTCTCCCTCCCTTCCTTCAGATAAGCAGCATGATGCCTTATAGGAAAATGAGCGGCTTGGATGTGATGGCTCCAGCCAGGCCAGGCTTCCTTTTCCAGGACATACTGCTGAGCAGCCCCCACTCCCTCCCCAACCACTCACACCTGGGTGCCAGGAAGTTCCTGGCAGGTTGCTGGGAGCACTGTGTCAATCACAGGAAGACAGTGAGGGGTATAGAATTGCATCACTACAAAAACTATATGGGTTTAGATAGCAGTTTATCATGACAAGGCATCACAATGTGTTTTTGCGAAAAATAAGACAGAGCTGACATAAATAGTTGTCATAATGGTAGTAATAATAATTCCAAGCATGCCATCAGATCACTTTATTATCAGGGATGCCGACTCATCGTTTTTAATAAAATGAATCCCTTTCTCTTGAAATTGGGTGTGAACGTTTGTGCAGGCTTTCTCAGCGACTGCCCCACAGGTAAAATATGCCGTGGATTTCATTAAACATGAATACTGAAACAGTAATGCATGAGGATTAAGAAAACATTGTGGGAAATAACAAAATAAACACGTTACCAATTCTTAGTGTATAACCTAGCCCTTTAGTGAATTGTGTTTTTTTTATTTTGTATTTAGTGCACCATAAGATGGTTACTACTCAATTTGTGTTCAGTGTTCTTAAAGTAAAGTGAACAGACCATGATTTCATGTTAAACAGATTCAGAATGGCTGTAAATGACAGGTAATTTGATGCACAGATTGGTGTTCATACCAGACATAGAAAGAATTGTATGTTAACAACGGTTCGAAAAGCATGACTGAATTTTGACAGTTTTATTTAAGGATAAGCTTGTCGGGGTAAACCTATTTGAGCATGCTTGACTGTTTCTGAATAGGCCCTGTCCCCTTGCCGAGAGGTGGGGATAGAAGCTATTTGCACACTACTGTTTCCAGTCTCCTGATATTTTTTTCCAAAGAGGGGTGGTCGGAGGTTAAGCTGCTATGGAGGTAACGTTGGTCAGGACATCGATGGTCTCCGCTCACTTTGTTTGTTTTTGACAAGTGTGACATGTTCATTAAACATTTGCACGCCAGATGGAGTCTTGACTAGGGCTCATCCCCAAGGCCTGCACCCCCATACAGCGTGCTGGGAAGTTGATAAGCCAGTCCTGTTTCATTTATGCAGGATAGACCCCAAAGCCTTGATTTGATACGTTCACAAGAGTGTCCTGTGGATAGCTGCTCAGCTTTCATCTTTTAAAATGATGAAATTGGAGTAGACATGAAGAATAAAATAGCCCGACAGAAGCTGAGAAACCTCACAAGGGCATCAAAACAAGTAATGAAAAAAAAAGAAACTTCTTAATAATTTGTTGAGGTCTTGCATTTTTAATATTGGTTGAATTCCCCCAGTATTACCAGTCCTGGTCACTTACCCCTCTCGTGTTTTTTTTTTTTTTTTTTTTTTTTTCTAATTTTCTTTAAACAATGTTTACGGAAGAGCTGAATGTTTTACAAAACGATATTAAAGTACATCTGTTTGAATCTTGTGAGAATATTTTCCTTGGTGTTTTCCTGTAATGCTTTTATAAGCATTTGCATGTGACACCAGTTTAAAGGGTATATCCGCATACCACATGGTGTAGCTTTTAGAACAAAGGGACAAAGAAACATAAGTTTGAATCCCAGCATTTAATCTTCTTATGCCTCAGTCCTGCCTGATAACCACCTTTAGCTCTGGCCAAAAGTTCTGCATCACCCTAGAATTAACTAATTTTGCTTCATAGCCGAGTGGCTGAATAAAGTTACTTTAACACTCCTCTTTGTAGTGTTCCATATACTTAATGAAAAACTGAAAAAGTGGAAAACTGTGACAGTTCAAAATCTAACATAAAATACTGTACTCTATTAAGGCTTCCGGTAGACTTGCAATATCATTTTGTAGTTTCTTTGATTACATGATGTTCAATAAAATGTGATTGACATGTTTGTTTTCTGCAGACATTTGATGAAAGTGGACGTGAACCATCGTTACAAGATGTTATTCCACAAACTCTGAATAGGTACTGTGAGGACCTGTAATATAGGACATGAAACAAGCACATTTTTGTAGCTATTATTATTATTATTATTATTGTTGTTATTTTGATGATCAGTGTGATTTATAGAGCCCACGCTTGTGGGCAGAGCTCATTTCAAGTTAATTATAGGGTGCTTTTGACGGCACAGCCCTGCTCTGCAGCAATCAAGCTTTCCTCCTTTTCCTTCCTGCAGCAGGCCTCCCCTCTCTCCTGTTTTTTCGAGGGGCGAAGTCTCTTACGTCAGCCGGGTGTGTGAGGGCCCTGGCTCATGTCAGCGGCCAGGAGATTGATGGTTTCCTACATCGAAGGTGCTCACAAACAACTTGGATTGACGTTTTATTATTCCTGCTATGAAAGTTAGATATGCAGCGCCTTTCTGGTTTCTGTTTGTCATTTTCCACTGTGAATATAATGGCTTGCAAGCAAAGCAATCAAGTCTTCCAGGCAAAGTAATCTAGATATGGATAGCAAACACAAATTGACATGCAGCACACAGTAAATGTGTTCTAATACTGTTATGTATCTCTAAACAGATAAGTTAATGCACAGTTGTAGATAGCAATGACCGTGTGTGTGTGTGATATATACATACACACACACACACAAACAAACATTGAGAGAAGCACAAAGACAAACACCCAATGCTAATTATTGATTGTTAGCACCATTGATAACCCAACGTGTTATTGTGAAAATAGCTGAAAGTCAGCTGCAGCCACATGTTGAAAGCTTACCTAGCTATGTTAGATACAACACATTTTCTGAGAGATTAATAATATAAAATGTTAAACTTCCAGAGAACACCGTTTTATTTTGCATGGATGTAAAATCCCTGTACCCCAGTGTTCCCAGGCATGAAACTGGAAGCATGCAAAGAGGAAATAGACTGGATAAGAACATGATACCTACTGACAAATATTAAAAATGATCAGGATAGTTTTAGAAAGTATGGCACAGCAGTTGGCTCAAAATTAGATAAGCATTTTGCAAGCACGTAACCATTAGAATACATAAGAGATGTGGATTGCATGTTTGGAATATGGACACATGGATAAGAATCTCCGTGATGGTGGTCCACTATGAAATGCTATATAAAAATATATTTATAAAGATATATGTTCATAATTACATATTGTTACCCAACATTTCAAAAATTGTTTGGAAGCATTTATGTATACTTCATTTGATTTTTTTTTTTTTTTTTTTTTTCCCTCCTCCGAAAGCATCAGTCATAGCTTTTAGAAGAGATGCAAATTTGGCTGAAATTTTAGTCCACAGTAAACATAAAGAGATCATAGATACATTGAGACATTGAAACCTGTAAAAGCACATGTAAAGTTTGCAGATATATTGGTAAACATGCAAGTGAACTTCCATCATCCAAGGATAGCAACCTTGTATATGGTATATTTTGCATAAAATGTAATAAAGTACAATATGTAGGAGAGACAGGTACATCATTATATAAAAAGTAAAAAGAAAAATACAGAACTACCTATCAAATCTGAGAAATAAAGTGAATGGACCAATAGTTCAGCACTTTGCAAGGAACAGGCACTCCACGGATAACCTAAAGTGTGTGGTTTTAGAAAAAAAAATAGATAATGTACATTATAGAAGAATAAAAGAAGATAAATAGACTAGATACCGTGATGCCTGAAGTGTTAAATAGAAAGGAACAGTAGATTGGTCCATCATTAGCTATGTAGTGAATCACAAAGACAAATAAACGTGTGGTTACCATGGCATCAGAAGCCTATAAATACCACCAATTGAAGCAAAAAGGGTCAGTCTTTTTAAGACTGTTCAGGACGTTTTTGAAAGGCAGGATGCTGAGGTTTGGGAATGGGAAGGAAAACGGTTATAAGGAAAGCTAACCCTCTAGTGGCTGTTTCCTTTTCATAAAAACGACTTGCATTCTTCATGTAGTTTAAATGTAGAGATGCACTGCGTATGTTGGTGTCGACCAAACAAGCAAACGAAAGTGTTCACGGTCGATTTGCTTTTGGTTTTCTAGACTTTATTTTCATTTTCACAGCCAACACGATAAGTCTAATTTTCATTCTGTTGCACCGTTGCGAAGTGTGTTTCCATTTAATTTAGTTTGAAAATAATGCATTAAAACTGCAAGAAACAGCTTGTGTTTGGGTTGAAGCTGTTAAATTAGGGGTAAATCAGTGACTTATTTGACAGGTGTGGTCCAATAGTCAAACAGGTTGAACATAATAAGAGGTCATGTATTGTTTGTGAAAGCACTGCTGTTTGTGCACTACGTTTTAAAGCTTCTTGGAAATGATTTATTAATGTTATAAAATGTAATTTATATCTTCATGGATTGGAACCACAGCTCCACTTCCGTCCATCTGAAACCGCGTACTTTACAATGACTTCACATGACGTGCGATTATTCAACTACCAGTTTCTGAGGTCGACCATTCAGTGCGACCCCTAGCACAAACAAAACTAGTTGTGAGCTCCAAATTCACATCCTTCGTGGGTATTAGGAACACACGTTTTGTGCTACAGACCGGATTTTGTGGAGG
Organism: Polyodon spathula; assembly: GCF_017654505.1. Taxonomy (NCBI): domain Eukaryota; kingdom Metazoa; phylum Chordata; class Actinopteri; order Acipenseriformes; family Polyodontidae; genus Polyodon; species Polyodon spathula. The sequence continues at coordinate 22,946,885 of NC_054552.1, forward strand.
TTGACTGTAGGTCCATTACCTGCTTTTCAAGAAGTGAACTTGCCTTGTTGTGGCAGGATTGCTGGGCTTCACCTGACATCCCACTTCATTGTATACGGAGTCTCGACATAAAAGGAGCTCACTTGCGTCTGTTTGCTGTGGGTGCCTACAGCTGTCTGAGTGACCGTATAAAGTAGGTGAAGCTATCCTTTATCGGTACTACGGTATGTTAAACACAGCTTTGCGCTAAAACAAATGGATTATTGACATAAAAGTATCAACTGATTTCAACCCCACTTACTATCAGCATAAAAAAATAAAGCATAAGATTGGAAGGTTTATACATAAATTGCGCACTGTTAAAGTCTTCCAGATATAAAGTACTGTAATACAATGCAGAACACTGCAGTGCATATGTTTACAGCTGTCTTATCCTTTTTAATTATGTTTTGTTTTACTGAACACTACTGTAATCCATGCAGTACCTGTATTTATCATATCACCACTTCTGTGTATTGATATTTATATTGTCAGGATATTGGTGAACTTGTGATGAAGTTAATGTGCTTATTGTCACAATTCTAGCTCGGAAGGAGTATTAGTGTTATATGAGTTATGTTGCGTCATCACTGCCCATTGTGTTTTGCTTACTTCCTCATTATCGCCTTAATCTCTATTTAAAGATTCAAAATGACAAATGCATTCCCTCGTTAGCATTGAGTGCAATGTTAGTGTTATTCCTCATTAGGAGAGTGTTGCACCACTGCGCACTCAGTTCTAACAGTGAGGCTGAGACGTGCGCTGGGTTCCAATGAGTGCTTCCACTCGCTGTGCATACACAAGTGCATTTAAAAGCCACAGGAAGCCTCTCTTTTAAGTGTTATTTCCTAGGAATTGATTTGTTGAATGTCAGACAAAGTACAGCGTGCACACTGAAGAATTCAGCTATAGGAAGTATATACTCTTTTTCAAACCAATTTTTGGGGTTTTTCATTTTTAATTGGTATTTTATTTCTGTCATTTCATTTCAGTTGTAAATTATTTTTTTCAGCATAGTACAGTTTTAAGTGCATGTCTTAGTTCCTGTTTTCAAATAACTTGAAATTGTATCAGTTTTGCTAATTTTTTTTTACATTTAAATTTGTAAACTTTATCTCATTTTTTTAATCATCTATTGCCAGAGAGGAAATATCTGTCGTCTTCCAAAAAAATCTAATCAAGGTTTTAGAATCCATTTATTAACATCAGAAATATGTACTTCAAGTTTGTGTCGCGTGTTGGGGTTCTCTTACTGCATGTCTGTTTGAGCAGGAGAACCACAAAGTGATGTGTTGGCTTATTATAAATCACGAAACCGAGCATTGGACTCACAAATAAAGTGTTTTTTTAACTTTCTGATTTCTAGTTCTGTACAGAGCAGTATAAGATGTACTGGAATTTTGACTAAGCTGTTCATTTGTATATGTAATTTGTAATGTCCAAAAGATGCAATGACCAATTAATCAATCTCAGCATCACGCTGACCTCATTTATGACGTAATGTACTGGCACAGGAGCTCATGGCTACTGTAGTGCATGTGGTCATCACGATGCCCAATCGTCTGTCACAGCACAATACAGTACGTATCATGTGAAGATGTATCTTCATTCCAATGCACCCTGTGAGAACAGCTCTGTGGGGTGCTTGATCAGGCAACAGGAGATGGTCAAAAGCTGTCATTTTGGATAGCTACTTGGAACCATCAAACAAATACTTTATGTAACGCAAGTATGTGCAAAGCTGAAGGCAGCAGCATGGAAACTGAGAACTCCAGCACAAACAGATTTTGAGAATAAAGCGATCTTATCCAGTGTGTGTATACCCAGCAGGCAGACTACACTCCTTGCTTTGGCTGTAAATAAATCAACATACAGGCGTTCCTCACACAGTATGAGATGCGATCAGTATTTGTCTATGTAATGTATACTTTACCATCATTGCTGTGTGACCTTCAGTGGCAAGCATGGCGATTGCTGGAAAGAAGTGGGTGTTACAGTAAAAGGCTCTTTCAGTTCAGTTTAATGATGCAGACTTCATTAGATCCAGAGTTCGGTAGTATTAGATGACACTTTCCAGAGTGTAGGTGGTATGTGATTGAAAAGGTACACTCGGTTTAAGATTAAGGCATTTTTTCCAAATAGAGGTGCTAGTAAATGATTTCTCTAAACACATGACTAGCAGCATGAAACGGTGAATTATGCATGGAGCTTTCCACTTCTTGTTCAGTAATGTTTTATGCTGGTTTCAGACTTTATAAATCTAACAGCAAACCCTTTGTCTTAAGACTGTCATCCAAATAATCTTTAAAACTTGAATAAGCTTTTCTTTTTGGTAAAATGACCGAACAGCTACATTTTTAGATTAATTCCAGGTTAAAAATAATCTTGATGGTGAAATGCCACAGAATTTGATGGTCATTTTTTTTCTTGTTTGTTTTGAAGGCCCGTCATTTTAGCCTGAGAAACATTTTCTAACATTCAGTAAAATTGATTGACAACAAACTAGATGTAGGAAGACCGATATCTGTGGTGTGTTTGTTAAGATGGTGGATTGTGCAGCATAACGGTTTGAGGGTATGGACACAGTAGATGCAGTCTCCTTATTTGGAGAATTTCTCAAGGTCATAACTGCAGAAAAACTGCACTTTAAGGACACCTCAATAAAAAGACCACTTCACAATTAGCCTCCTACTACATTCCCAGATTGATTCTTTTTTTTTTCTACCAATTTGGAATGCCCAATTATCCAACCCGGCTCACTGCTGAAACTCTTGTGCTAGCTCAGGAGAGACAAGCACTCATGTTCTCAGAAGCGTGTGCCGTCCGCACAGCAAGCCCGCCGTGAAGCCATTACAGAACTACAGCGTTGGAGAGCCACGCAGTTCTGAGTTGCATACAGGCAGGCCTGCAGGTGTCCGGCCAGCCACAGGGGTCGCTGGTGCGCGGCGATCCAAGGATTCCTCAACCAATCTAAACCCTCCCCGTCCGGGCAGCGCTTGGCCAATTGTGCGCCGCTCCCTGGGAATATATATATAGTTTGTCCCCTGACTATTGAGGTTTCACTGTATTCCCAATAGGAACATACCATTGCAGTTTTAACTTGGAGCGGGAATGCTTTATTTAGGCAGTGGTCTCCTGGGGTAAACCCATTATTATGCCCCAGTCCTTTCTCCTGTTTTCACCACCACACAATCCTAGTTTTATAGCTGGGTGGTGCAGATTTCTAAGCTCTTTCCTCAGGATATCCCACCTCTAAAACCCCTTGTTACTGATTAAGTTTTATTGCTGCAGAGGACATGGGCACATTGAGGGAAAGTAACTGGCATCCCTGAATAAAAACAATGAATCATAGGCATCATATTGAGTTTGAATTTTAAATAATGTGCTGCAGTGCTTTACAGAGAATAGAGATAAAAGAGGTCTTTAGGTTGTCGGTGTATATTATGGTCTGGAAGAGAAGATTTTGAAACTGTTTTGTGTTCATTCCTTTGATTATTTTATGGTCTCTAATTGTGCTTGTTTAATAAACTAATGTTAGAAGAATACAGCAAGTCAAGCAGCTGCATGTTTTGGTTAATACCTTAATTATTATTCCATGAGAAGAAACACTTAATGTACCATAAGAGACAGGATCAGCTACTTCTTACAAATCGTTTGTAGTTCATATAAGTTTCTATTTAGGTGCTCCTTTGAATTTCCGTCAGTGGATTGTTTTCTGTGCACAGTAGGGGTGTTAAAATTTAACTTTGAATAAAACCAGATGGAGTAAAACCAACTACTAAATCTGCTGCCAACTGTCTAAGTACACTCTGAAGAGAAGTTTTATATTGAACGGTGATCTAGTGTTGCACACGCATCCATAGAGTGTGATTTTAAAAGATTCTATTCAGCTCCTGTCTTAAAAAAACACAAAGAATTATCAAGAAACCTTGTGAAGTCTCACGACTAAGTACTGAATAATCCCACACGCTGTGTGATTAGCACTCGAGAGAATCGGGTGGAAAGACAGCATTGTATGTCTTCAGGTGAACAACTTTCAAATGAGAGATTTTCATGTAGTCAAGAAGCGGAGGGTCAGTTAAGCTGAGCAGCTCAGCAGGTGCCTGGTTAACCCCTGTAAAAACCTCATTTACTCATGTAGGATTCACAGTGCATTCTCCAAATCCCTCAAGCGCAGTACATGTATTTTACATGACTGATAAGACGTGCGCCTGTTGCTACTTCGAGCTTCTTATCCCTGGCTGGAGACGTGTATTCCCCAGAGACGGGCATACAGTACGTGGCTGTGCAAGTTTTACACACGCAGTATCTAGAGAACCTCTTGTCCAATTGAGATAGGACTTGCTAGCGGCATTCATTCTCACAAGTAGGTTACTGTGGTTTCTATAACAAATCTAGTTATTCAGCTAAAAGATCAAGGGATGACATTACAGAAATGTGAATGCTATGTAAATACTGCAGAGTTATTGGTACACCAGCAGAGTGCATTGTGCTCTGCCACTGGCCTGGCACAGGCTCAGAACTTCTCAGCTACACAGGGTACTGTCATGTGACTGGGCTTGGCCTGTCAGGATACTTTGCATGGAAGGCCTCTATTGCACACATTGCCCACGCATACACTGTGGTGACTGTCTACTTATGAACATTATAAAAACATTTTCTCTATTAGCGAATTGCCCTGTGAGCCAGAACATACTGTAGTACTGCCACTGCCTTTTACACAGTAGGTAATCTGGCATTTAGAATTTTCTAAAGCAGACCTGCTGAAATGCTTTTTTCATAAAGCCAAAAGCCTTAACACTAGGGTATTGCTAAGATCTTTTTTTGCTGGAGTGAGCTTTTTCAAGCCCCAGTGCTATGTGCTTACTGTTGAATCTCCAGCCTGAGCACAGTGGTCTCTTATAAACAAGGGTGGATTTCAATGTGCTAGATTTTAGAGGCTCGAGTGAGTCTCTGTGCATGCACCCTCTTGATTTTCACTTCATTCAGAGAAAGGCCTTTGGTTTGTTCTCCATAAAACTGAAATCTTCAGTGAATGAAATCCTCGCCCAAACCCTTTAGGGCTTGGCCTGACGAGGCAAGCCAACAGTGCTGGAAAGAACAAACTTGTCAGAGCAGAGGAGATGTGAGAAGCTTCAGTAGGAGGAGTCGCTTATTTCCTTTTATTCTCCCTTTTCTACATACATATGTGTCGCATGCGCCTAGCCTTTGACACTGAAAATGCAACACTTTTATCAAACTCTTTCTTTCATAGCAGAGTTGAGGGTTGAAAGATCTGCATGCTTGATCGTTCAGAGCAGTTTTGCTTGCGGTGCATTTGTAATGGGAGAAACCAAACTAACAAGTCTTTGTGTCCATTCCCAGTTAATTGCCTGTTGAGCTGTTTTTGGTTTATAAAGGATATTCACATATGAAGGATGTAGTTTACAGTAAATGTTATTGGTATGGTACAGAGATACCTGTCCCAAGTCACAGCCCCCCCAAAGATAATGTAATTCTATTACATACCAGTAGATACATTCATTTAAATGTGTGACGTGACTGAGTGCTTAACACACATGAGTTGCAAATGTAATATGTTGTTTTTTAAAGTTATGTGCACAATAATATGCAGTATCAGTGTACTCTATAACTAAAGCTGGAATCTTCTGTTTAGTGTTCCGCATTTTCGGTTTTTATCTTCTGGTCTAGCAGTTCTGGTTTCTGATTAAGCTTAATATCCCTGGCATGTATGAAGAAGCATAATCTGTGTAAGTCAAGGCCACATGCATTTTCCCATGTTACTGGTACTTTGCAAACGTTTGGGCAATCGCTGTGTTGGCAGAAACAGTACCTACGGTATGAACATGACATCACCACAAACAAAGCCAGGTTTATTCGCCTTGAAATCATAAAAATAAAATAAAATTGACAGAACTTGGTGGTGCAAGCCATCGGGAGGTGCGTCAAAAATGTCACACTGGACATTTCCATCAATGCGTTCCATAAGTTTACCAAAGCATCACCATTTTCTGTAAAATATTTACGATTTAAGATTGGCAGTGTTTTAGCTGATGGACAGTACCGTCGCACGAAGTCACCAATACACACCTCTCTGCAATAAACAGTGGCTGTCCAGTGCAGCACAGCGCTCTGACAAACTCATTAACACAGTCATTCTGCGCTTTCTTTTTGTTAAAGCACATGTAAAAGCTTCATAAACTGATTGTGTGTCTCTCAGTTCACGTTATTGTTTTAGTTTAATGTGTTGCTTATCTTTCTGTATGTTCTTTTATTGTCAGCACGAACATCTACCTCAAAATATTTGCAGTGTTATGCGTCTTCTGGCTCATCTGACTCACTTTTGTTATTTTTGCTTTTTGTATACTTCGAAACATTCGTTTTCTTTTAAATATTCATAAACTGATTTACTTTTTCTCCCCATTCCTCATCCACTAAAAATTATTATTTTCATGTAAGTATTTTAATTTAATATTTTATCATGCTAGTAGTTACAACGTCCGGCAATTGCTGCAATAATCTGACTTTGATTGGCCAACATGATCAGGTGATAATGTGAAGTGAAGTGACAGAGAACCACGTTTGAATGTTATTTGGTCCTCGGACATCTAAACGTCTTCTGTATCGTAGGATACAGTGTAGGGCTGCTTATTACAATGTCAGTCAAAATAAAACAGCATTTTAATCAAAATGTTGTGTATTTCCTAGAAAGTAGTACCAAAAAATATTGAATAATAGACAAAAATAGGGTATACATCAGTAAAAACCAACATCCTATTTAAAAAAAAAAAAAAAAATCCTGTAATTTTTTGGTAAAATGCGTAATAAACTGGAAATGCGGAACACTACTTATGTTTTAAAATATACATGTTATGAAAAGCTGTAATATTTTGTTCTTTTGGGAGGGTGGGAATGTTGTTTAAGGAGTTGAATGTTTTATAAAGGAGTTGCAGGGGAGCTGGGCAGCTCAGTGCATTGGCGATCAGAGCCTTTTCACCTCTGGGTCCATCTCTGCCCCAGCCGCGGTTATCATGACTGTCATATCCATCAGCCGGCTGGTCAGGAATGGCCCATGTGAAGCAAGTTCTGGTGGATCTCAACACAGTTCTCTGTGGATCAGGGTCCACATACAAAACCACCATGTCTCCTGGATTGGGCCACTGTGTCTTAGAGAGGCCAAGGGTTCGATGAGCAAAATGGCTGAATTTTCCGTATCATGGTTCTCAAGCTCTTTTCTTAAATATTCCCAATAGGTTTTCATTTCAACCATTTTTATCCAGGGCAATTGAAAAACTAAACTCCCTTCTTAAATACATTTCTTATTTTAAATACATTTTCTGTAAATGATTTGTTAAAATTTCGAACTGAATTGTTTTTTCTAATAAGTGAAACTGTCCTGTCCAGAGCAAACAGGCTGTGAAGATTTGTTTCCCCAGAAACAAGCTATATTTAAAATATATAATTTAAAAATATAATTAATAAAAAGAGTAATAAAGCTTTGGCTTGTCAACAAAATAAAAAAAGGCTAGGGAGTTAAACTTTTAAAAGACTTTCTTACCTTACTTGGAGCAAAATTATCACAGAGACAGAAATTCTTGTGCTAAGATTTGTAGATTAAAAACAGTAGATTAAACATTGCTTCCTGTGTTTTAGGTAAGATTTACTCTAATAGACTATCAGACAGAAGATTTACTCTAATAGACTATCGGACAGAAAGACGATCAGCTATTGTCAAGCTCCATTTAAAAAATATCCTTGGAGGCAGCATACTGAAACCTTACTTAGCACTCCTTTTAAGACAGTGAGGAGTAGGTGCTTGTGTACCGCAAGCATTGAGCTCTTTAAGACAGTATTGTTGATCCTGCCTTCAGCATCTGAGACTGAAAATAGTGAGGCTACAATGATTCCTTTATGTAGAGCAGTCTACAAAGCATATTTACAAAGGACGGAGATGAACTGGTTGAAACAAAGGGCTAGAAGGACTAGCGTTAAGAGCTCTCTGGGCACATTTCTAGCTGGACCAGGGCTTGAAAGAAGGCAAATGAAGTCTGAGGATTTTAGTCTCCTTTGCTCTCAATCCTGCAACCTTTCACTAGCACAGAACACAATGCAAATTTAAAAAAAAAAAAAAAAGCCAAACTCAAACCGTTCATACAACAGCCATACCTGTGAATGGTTTGCTTGCTCCGTAGTGATGTCTCCTTCTCCCGTTATTTTTTTTTAGTGGGCTTGCATGTTAGCCATCAGTTTAATGGTCTTTTTTATGTTACATTCATTTGCCATTGTGTTTTTGTGGCTTTTTATTTATTTCCGTGGTTTCGTTTTTGTTACTTTTTTCTTTTGTTTTTCTTGTTTTCTCACCCTTCCTATCTGTCCTGCTGTTATATTGCCTCCTCCCTCTCGTGCCCTCCCATTTGCACTTGCCAAGATGTTTCCATTCCAACACCCCCTCCCACCTCACTGACAAGTGCCACTACTGACCATGTAGCACCAGCGGGCAGCCCCGGACCCACCCCCTCGGCCCCCCGGGATGTGGTGGCATCGCTGGTATCCACGCGCTTCATCAAGCTCACCTGGCGCCCGCCCGCGGAGCCACACGGAGACAACATCAACTACTCTGTCTACTACAGCCAGGAGGGTGCTGCCAGGTGAGGGGCTCACGCAAAACGACTATTGGAGTACAAAGAGAAAGACAAAATCACTCCAGTAAACTTTATCTAATATGTATTGTACTGTTTAAAAAATAGTTCAGTGCTGTCAAAAATACTTGTTTGTCACTGAACTTTTTATTTTAGTATTTCTCAGTGTAGCGTTCAATAGGTATAGGTGATCCATTACCATCACTTTGTAGATCTGGCGTTTTATATGAAAGATGCACATATTGTGTTAAATGTATTTTGAATGGTACTTTTCTTTTTGGCTATTTGTGAACCAAACAATTGCAGAAGGCACTCTTTCCAAGCTAGAGTTCCCATCTTAAAGGAACGCAGCCGACACTAGTTCTGGGAACGCATTCCTGTAGGAAAAACAAATAGGAATGTTTTTTTTTTTTTTTTTTAGATTATGTCTCTTCCTGAGCTTTATTTTTCTTTTGCCTTTTATTTCCTGTAAAATAACTCAAACTTCCAGAAGCTTCATGTATTGAAGTCCTAGCAGTACCATGGCTGCTGTAATTACAGTTTTGACTGCATTCCTTCATGCGACAGTTCAGAGTTGACTGGAAGTTGTAACACTGAACAATCTGCATGAGCGACCGATATGTTTTCATCAGCTTCAAATAAGTTAATATTAATAAATCTAACTCACTTTTACCACAATGTGTGCCTTTCATATAGGAAAAGGTGAGACCTACGAAAAATAATGACAAAACATATTGGATTCTTATTGCAGCGAATCAAATATTGTATTTTTGAGGTGCCTTGACATCAGAATGATAAAACTAGCAAAATGTAGCTTATTTCCACATCTGTTATTTCTGTAATTAAAACTGAAATACCATCTGTCACTGTGGCAAGATCTGGAGATGATTCTGGGGTGTCTTTGGTGTTGCTTTTTTTCATTCCCTTCAGCCTGTGCATCAGATGGGGAAAGCTAAAGGAACTACTTAACATGTAAATCAGAGATGTGATGAGATGCAGTGCCAAAATTCACTTCCTTGTAGGATTTTACCTTTGGTTAGGATGGGATCATTAATGGGTTCAGACCATTTTCTGAATTTCTATGTATTTATTTTATACAAAAATAAGTTTAGTGGGGTCCCAAAGTGGCTGTCCTGGTAAAGGCACACCCACATGGTGTTTATGGGGGTCATACAGTCAGAGGTTTACACAGGGTTGCAGAAGCAATATTGTTGAGGTCTGTTTCTCCTCGCTTTGCAACAGTGGCCTCTAGTGGCCACGTGCCATGTGTGCTGATCATGGGACCGGAGGACAGCCACTGACCTTCAGTTCTCCTGAGCTGTTGTGTAGAGTTGGTGCAGTGAGGGAACATAATTGGACATTCTAAATTGGGGATAAAAAAAAATAGGGGTACAAAAAACAAATTATTTATATCCCTAGTCGATATACACATCTGAAAGGCACTGAGGCGTGCCCGCTTTCAAATTAACTTGAGGGAAACTCTCATGGTGTCGGTTTACACCGTGTCTGACTGTACCCAGTGCCTTTGTCCTTTTTCATGAGCACTTAGTTCAACAAAATTAAGAAAAAAAAAGAAGAAAAAAAGGAGGTCTTTCTTTTTAATAGCTCGTATGCCTGGTAGCGGACAGCAAAGGCACGGTAATGTTGACTCTTATCTTCCATGCTGCTAGGGAGCGGATTGAGAACACCAGCCGGCCAGGAGAGCTGCAGGTGACCATCCAGAACCTCATGCCTGAAACCAAGTACGTGTTCCGAGTGGTGGCACACAACAGGAACGGGCCAGGAGAGAGCTCCTCCCCTCTCAAGGTGGCCACACAGCTTGAAGGTAAGGTCTCTGAAATGAATCTCTGCCGTGTAACGTGTGTGTACAGTTGGTGGCACTCATACAAATGTTGCACATTTTTATGTAGGAACTAGTTATGATAAAACGATGTTCTTGAGACCTGCTTATTTATGAGTTAATCTAGGCGGATATATTTTGGAACCAGTCACGTTAAATAAAGGAAACTTTGCATGAACTTTGCATTTAATCTACTGGGTATTGACGTACAAAGCATCGCAAGGTGTTGAAATGTGGATGGGTGCGCATGGAAGACGATTACAGCTGGGTGTGGGCCCCTTACATACAGATGTAAAAAATAACAATGAATGTCATATAGAGAAAACAACTCGGTGTTGGAGTCCAGGACCACTCGCAATGATTGCAAACATCCTAAAAAGGCAAGGGGAAGATCCTTAACACAATGTGGAACGTCTCAAACTGAAATGCAATCTAAGTCGTATTTCCTTCGCTGCATGTAAAACCATTCAGCGGCATTCCTCTATTTGTTTCATACATGATTAGCTCTTCCTGCATCATCTTGCATGTGGAGACTGGTTTCTCCCCTCGGTAAGCCTGTGTTTCTGAGAGCTCTGTGATTCCTCTGTTCTTGGCAATGGCTCCACACGCTGGTTAATAGTTTCTGCCAGCAGGCGTCTCTGTCCCACAGGGAATGTCACAACACCACCGCTCCTGTCTGGCTCCGTATTGCAGCTCTCCATGATTATGGATGAGGGCTAAATAGCTGACCTGGTTCCACGACCACCTGCTGCTACTGAGAGACGCAGGACCCAGACTGTCAACAGCAGCCCTTTCCAAATAGCTCTGCAGAGGACTTGGCAGACTTGAACTATAACTTACAATGTGTTGCAGTTTGAGCTATTCCGCTGTATATTATATGCTTAGTTAGATTAAGTTAAATCATATGTAATGGAATATATAAGGAAATATTAAGTAATAATGATTTAATAGCAATAATGATGCAATTCCAAAGAAATTATAATAAACAAATACAAAATGCAAATGCTACATTTAGAAATGCTACAGAAAACTTCATGCATTCAGTGTCGAAACATTTGCCATTGGATTTATTAAGTTTCTTTTTGCATTTCTTTTAGCACTGTTTAATAGTTAAGGATTATAAAATGCAAATACTAAAACAAAATAATACTTTAAAAATAAATAAAATAATGGTAATAACAGCAATTAATGGGCAATCAACCAAGTACACTACTTGAAACTGGAAACAGTTTATTAATATTTTTATAATAATAATAATAATAATAATAATAATAATAATAATAATAATAATAATAACGGTACTAATCAGGCCCCACCTCTCCCCTCAGTCTGTATCATTTTCTATGAGGTACAAAACCACATTGTCATAAAAAGAAAGAAAGTTGCTTGCTAACAGTTTTTATTTGACCTGGTCCCTGGTGCAGTGTGAGGCTGTTAGAACTCTGCAGGGCTGTTAATTGAAACTAATGATTCAGATCTCAATAAAGTAAACAACTGTTAGGTATCGTAAACCTGTTTTACAATTCTCTCTGTTCTGCTAACCAGATCTAATTAAAAATACTTCAAATAAATTATCATAGAATCATGCTTGATTGCAGCTGTTTGTTCGCCTGCCTGTCTGACAACCCCCCCCCCCAGCACCCCCTCCCACCCAACCCCGTACCACTGCTTTGTTTTAAAGGGATCCTGTGTTGAGCTACATTCAGTACAGATACAGGTATAATATTGTGGGTGCTCTCCATCAGTCATCATCAGCAAGCATATTGCACTTGATTATATCATGATATCAGCATGCTAAAATCCAGATATACTATGTGTCTGAATAAAGTGTCCTGTAGTTTAGCCCTTTCTGTGTGTGTGCTACTTTTTGAGAAGTTTTGCCCAAATGTAATTTAACAGAATGATGTCCCATTAGAACCAGTAGCAAGTACACTTTGAAATACAATTGTAATGTAATATTTCATTACTGGCGGTATTTAAGAGGCTACCTCGTTTTTGCGTGCATTCTTAAAACGCTGAGACAGCCTTTCAACTAATTTAAAGGTATACAGTAGAAAGCAGTGGGGTTATGGTAACTGATTGTTGTATGCTGGTTTAACCCTGCTTGTTTTCCCACCCCTTCCAGTCCAGGTCCCTGGTCCTGCCCCCAATCTGCGAGCGCTCGCCACGTCTCCAACCTCCATCACCGTGAGCTGGGAGATGCCCCTGTCAGGGAAGGGAGAGATCCAGAACTACAAGCTGTACTACATGGAGAAGGGACTGGGGAACGAGCAGGTGACAGACTGAGTTCGAGCAGGGGGGGAGCTGCACAAACTGGATTTTCATGTTACGTTTTAACAACATTGTCGCCAAAATGGTCTACATTGCTAACAGGTTTCTTTTTATTGCTGGCACTATGTGTTCACTTGTGATTTAAAAGATACCTAAGATTTAAGTGTGTTGTCCATGTAGTGTGGGCAGAGAATGATTGGTTGGGGTGGGGGTTTGAAAACTGCTACCCTGCACCATCAATAGTTGAGTTTTAATTGGGTCCTCAGAGCTGAGCCCTAGGACAGATATCTCCCCATGAGCCATAAATTGTTGGACTACTGTTGGAATACTGCAGTGTTGATGTGCAGTAGTAGTAGAGCTGCCATTACAATCTACTGTTCTGTTATATAAATATCTGTATTTGTGCCATTTGCTAAATCTGTATTTTAATGTAATTTTATTTAACATTTTGAATACTGTAGAATTGATGGAAAATACACACATGTACATTATTCTGGTTTAGTGGTACTATATTTACTTCAGTTGAATTATGGATGACTGTCTAAAGACAGTCTAAATTTATCTGCATTTGAACCAGAGACCCCATGGCATGCATCAGTTATCTGCGTCCCCCATCTCCCGCCTCCTATGTTAATGTGTATCAAGTGATTTAGCTCTTAGAGAGACAAGCAGCTTCGTAGCTTTAAAGAGCTTTTAATATGATAGTAGATAAAATGTCATGGAAAATTTAGAACAAATGATGCTGCGTGTCCCTAGAGAAAAAAAGACATACCTCTAATACAGTGAGTAATTGACTGCGTGAGAGCTTAGCAAGGTGTGATATTCACTGCGTAGAACCATTCTGTGGTGAGTTTATTTATTTAAAGATATTTCTTGACAGTGGGTCCACAGAGGAAGTATTCCTACAATGGACTCATTTAGGAATGAACCCTGGGAGGAGGGGGCACTTGAGAGTCACTGTGGAATGCAGGTCACAGGCAGGTTACCAGTCCAGCTTTGTGACTTGTTTTATTTGACTAGGGCTCAATTGTCAGTTAACAATCGTTGTGGTGAACTTGCAGGTACACACATGTGTTCTCATGTAAAAGTGCCATATTCCATTATAATTTAAGATGCCCTCAAATTTCAGACGCAGTCCAAATTAGCCACCCTCGTTTTGAGGGAAAAAAATAAAACATCATATAAATATGCATTTACAAAGACACAACCTCAATTACGCTGTTGTATTGTACAAAACTGATGAAACAGTGTTATTGGAGATTACCCACAGAGCTTGGTTATTGTGCTGTGCACTGTGTAATACTTAAGATGGTGTCTCTGTCGTACACACACCAATCACTGACTATAGCATCACAGATCCTGGCAACAACAAACACGACACAACACTCCACGGCATCAGACAACATGTAACCCAGCAACCACAACAGCACTGAACTGTTGCTTGGCATGACGAAAAATACGGGGGTCTGATCAGCATTTCCGATCTGTCCAAGCTGGTATTGTTTGTAGAAATGCCGACACCTTTTTTTGTCTTTTCTCGGCAGTCAGTCACTTTGCTGTTTGAGTACTCGGGCAGTCGCGTCTTTTGTTGGCGATTATAATATACACGTCATCTACTGTACTCGAATTTAAGATGCAGCCTATTTTTGAGAAGCAAAAAAAATTGTTTAAAAAGCGCGTCTTAAATTCAATGGAATACGGTACTTTGAAAATGTGCACTTTGAGGTGCCCTGGCATGGGGTGGGCTATTAACATTTAAACAAAGTTGATATGCAAATCCCGGCTATGCACGCAGCACTTCACAGTACTTGTATATAGACAACCGCCTATCCAGTGTTCTGAAACTTGCTTTGGACATCTTGAAAGAGCTTGGTATGGCATTTCAGAGCTATTACAAGCAAGTACAATCAAATCATCTTTGAATTGTTGTTTAGGTTCAGTGTGTGTCCTTTTCTGTTTCAGTCGTCATGTCCTCAGAAATGTAAAGCCCCACCAAGACCTCTGTCTGCTCTTCAAGGACATGTGGTACACCAGAGTGTAACTATAACCTGTCCCCACTGAAATACCAAGAACATTTGTTCTATGTGTTGCAAGAGGATGTTGAGAGTATCAGACTCTAAACAATCCATCTATCTTAAATAAATATGTTTAAATAATGAAAAACTCTCCTCTCAGAAGCACAGCATTTCCATTTCGGCCCATTCACACCTTTGCAAGCTCTCACTGCTGCCTTGTGTGGATTTAGGTGATTTCTGTTTACCAAAAGTACTTCTCTGTGCTTTTTGGTAACCAGTGTGTGTCTCCCATGTTTCAGGATGTAGATGTAGGAGGACTTTCCTATACCATCAACGGGCTGAAGAAATACACAGACTACAGCTTCCGAGTGGTGGCATATAACAAACATGGGCTGGGTGTGTCCACAGAAGATGTAGTGGCCAGGACTTTTTCGGATGGTGAGTGTATTGAATTCAGTGTGTTAAACACAGGTCTCATGACTCGTAGGAAGTGCTTGTACTGAAAGTAAGTTGTATCCTGTTCCAGTGTAGTTCACCATTTAAAAATGTAAATTATTTTTATTCCTTTTTCCAATTTTCTCCCAATTTGGAATTATTATTATTCGACCCGGCTCACCTCTGCAACCCCCGAACTGACTCAGGAGAGACGAAGACGAGCACTCGCACCCTCTGAAACGAGTGCCATCAGCTGCCCACTTTTTTTCACTCTGCAAGTGTGCCGTGCAGACATATCCAGAACTTGCAGCGCTGGAGAACGGCGCAGTTCTTAATTGCGTACAGGCCAGCCTGCAGGCGCCCGGCCAGTGCCACAGGGGTCGCTGGTATGCGGTGAGCCAAGGACTCCCCAGCCGACCTAACCCCTACCCGGCCTGTGCAGCGCTTGGCCAATTGTGGGCCGCCCCCGGAACTTCCATCCACGGTTGGCGGTGGCATAGCTTGGATTCAAACCAGCGATCTCCACACTATAGGGAGCATACAGCACTCTGGGCGGAGTACCTTTACCAGATGTGCCACTCGGGAGCCCCCAATTACATACTTAAAAAAAAAAAAAAAAAAAAAAAAAAAAAAAAAAAACCTCCCCCCCCAAACTATCCAGTTTGGTCCCCGAGTGGCTCATCTGGTAAAAGCTGCATGGTGTGCAGGGTACAGTCCGGGGAGTGCAGGTTCATGTCCTGGCTGTGTGAAGTCACTGGTCTTCACTGGGTATTCCATAGGGAGCATTGCAATGGCTCTGGAACTTCTCCAAATTAGAAAGGCTACAGCAGCCCATGCTGGCCAGGCCACTGGACTGTAGGGCTGGCCTTTGTCCTTTATGGGTGTAAAGAGGTGATTGGCTTGGTCGGGGGATCGGAGGAGGCTCACTGTCTTTCAGTTCCTGTGAGCTGTTGTGGGGAATTGCTGCAGTGAGTGACCATAACTACGCTCTAAATCAGGGAGACAATCAGGAGTAAAATAATTGGGTACTCTAAATTTGCTATCCGTCAAAGAAGTTTTATTAAAAGTATAGAAATTGCAGAAGGGCAATGAAAGGGAAAACTAGCTCTCTGCCACCACTTGGTTTTTGCTCATTTAAAACAGATTAAAAAAAATCGATTGCTTATCTGGACAGCTTCAGAGAAAGGGTTCTATAAATCATTATTGATTTCAATTACGGTATTTATAATTTATATAAAACTGTTAATAACATTGCCAATCAGGAACCATTCGCTGTAATTCAAAAATAATTATTGGTCTAAGTGCAAACTTGAGATCATTTCATATCGATGATCCCTCAAAAAAAAAAAAAAGACAAATGAAATGAAAATGAGATGCCCAAGTGGCACAGGCAGTGCTTTCAGCTCAACTTCTTACTGAATGCTTACAAGACACTTTGATACAAAGCTTTTTAACTTGAGTTGCCCGGGGAAATCCAGAACGCTTGCTGAGGTAATGTATCTAAGACAAAGTATCTTGAAGCAGTAAACCAAACAAACAGCTTGCTGCTCTGGATAATTCAGTCTGAAACATTTGCTATGAATGTGACAATTATGAGAATGAAAGCTCATTCTTTACGACACTAAAGCAGCTTCTTTTTTTTCTTCATCTTTTTTTCTCAGTTCCCAGTGCTCCTCCTCAAAACTTAACGCTGGAAGTGCGCAATTCCAAGGTAAGCATGAGCCCTGCCCTTTTGTTAGCTAATCTAGGCTATACAGACTTCATGAAAATGTGCAAGGCTGTTTAATTTGACAAGGCATTTGTGATGAGATGCTGTTCTATCTTGTTGTCTTAGAAAATGTGCTAACCAGCATACTATACCTGCTATTTACCGTCCTATACTTTATATAATTAAAGGTAAAGGGGCTTTTTATCTTGTAACAGTTTTACAGTCCAATTCAAGTCTGAACAATTCAATAATATAAACACACATAAGTTTAAAACACTCGATCAGATGTCTAAGATAAAAGTATAAGAGTCTAAGTCAAGTAACGCTTTTTACTGATCATCTGGTTCCAATTGGTTTGGATAATAGAGTTTGAATCTTGAATGTGTTACTTCTATCCTTGGAGGGAGGATGGATATGGACAAGAATGTTGGACTCAATGACTTTCTTTGCAGTGTTTCTGGGGAACAAAAGAGTAAGGAAAATCAACTAATTGACTCTAAATAAAGATTTAATTTTGCAAGGCTCCCCTGGCTCAGACAGTGAAACCGCTACTATGTTAATTATCCTCTCTGCTGCTCTAGGATTACTGTGTTAGTTAGTTTGCCTGCAGGACTGGAATGACCTCCATTTCTCTTATTGCCCTGCATTGTGTGCTTGTTTGAGACACAGCAATGCCGGGAGTGTTATCTATTTAATCCTGCACCACTTTATGGGTCTCTCAACACTCCTCATTATCACACACACACACACACACATCTAATATTAGAGCAATATGTTAACCTAATAAAGTGTGCTGTACTGTAAATAGCATGTTTTTCAGCTGCTCTGTCCTTCTGTCCTGTTTTATTGCATTGATTGTATTTGGAGACAATCGTTACAGATGTGTAACAGATCTCGTGCATAGAACATACGGCACAATTCTGAGGTTTAACACAACACACTTTTGATGTTTTCTTTTTGTTTCTTACCCAAACTGCACGGGATAACTCTTCTAATGAGAAAGAAAGAAAGCAAGAAAGAAAGAAAGATAGTCTGCACACGACATACATGTACAGATAGGTCAAGAGCTTATGTTTTTTGAATGCATTAAAGATATTTTGTTACATGTTCCCTCCTTGTAAAGGCACTACTGCGTGGTGTGCAGAACGAGCTATGCTAGGGGAGGTTTCTGGCTTTGCCAAGTTGTCGATCTTGGCTGGGGATACGATAGGCAGCAGTTGCACTGGCCCTGCCAACCCCAAAATGAAACACACATGGGAATATACATACTGTATCCATTGTTAAATTCGTTCCATCCTAGTTTAACTTTGCTCAGACCTGTTTTTACATCCTCCTAAAGGTAGTTTTGGCAGAAAGGATACAGTTAAAGTCCTGCCTCCACTACAGCAGTCAATGATTATAAATGTCACCTGTTAACCTCTGCTTTAGCGCAGGAAGCCAGACATTAATGGAAAAAGGGGATTGCTGTTTCCCCAGATGAGGATCTTTGTCTTACTGATTATATTATATGAATAAAGATCAATGTCTGAAGCCGAAATCATGAGATCAGTGACCAGCGCAATAAAGAAACAAGCAGCGAGGAGGTACTTTAGGTCAGTTATGTCATAGATGTGCAGCGGGAGGAGAGATTTATTATATAATTATACATGTGGCTGTTGGTAAACATTTTATTCAAGGTTAAATATTCAATGTAATTGTTAACATTTGGCAGGACATTGAGCCAGTCAGTGAAATTTGAATTAAGACAGCTGCTGTTTTTACTGTGTGATTTCAGGTTCATTTGGCAGAATCGGTAGATGGTTATTTGATCAATGGAGTATAATTAGCCAAGAAAAAACAGATTGAGAACAATCCTAGTTTTCCTGACTATATCGTAAGGGGAAAGAAATGATTCATTCCTTTTAAAGAACACAGACTTACAAAATAAAACTATGTTAACATTCTACAGTCATATACGGGGCTGATATTTAAGGTCATTATTAACACAGGGGCCTCACTTATGGAATAAGGCAAATCATTTATGGCAGCCCTTGAAGCAAAGGTCCTTTTTGGGGAAAAAATGACTTACTGTTGCAGTTCTTAACTATATTATTTACAAGACTTATCTGTAGGTCTGATATGTCTCCTTATATTGATGAAAACCTTCAGAAATACTCTTTTTAAACCATACCAGAAATGTGCATAATGTTGTCATGATATTGAGACACCACTGCTTTTAGCGTTATGTATAGAACCATGGCTGACATGGCATCAATGCATCTGTCTGTTTTTAACTCCAGAGCATCATGGTTCAGTGGCAGCCCCCACCTCCTGGCACCCACAATGGGCAGATCACAGGCTACAAGATCCGCTATCGGAAAGGGGTGCGGAAGAGTGAGGCGGCGGAGAGCACAGGCGGCACGCAGCTCTTCCAGCTTATAGACGGTGGGTTCTTGGCTGTGCACTGTGCTGTGGTGCCGGACAAACTGGTAGCATTACTACTGGTGCCGCACATGCCTATTTCTCAAGTGTATTCAGCATCTCATTCATCTCTGTGGGTGCTGCCGACATGCCCTGGTTAGTCCTTGATGTGTTGATGGGTTGTAATCTTTTCAGTAGGCACTCATTAATTCTTGCCATCCTGTTACACAGATTACTGTTGAAAAATGTTCCCCTGAAGTGATGAACACCATTTCAGATAATGTGGGCTGTGTGCAACAGACAGTCTTCATTTTAAGGACAAAAGGGTCTATTGTTTTACTATTTGAGCATTTCCAGACAGTTCGGTGACAAAACTCTGTTAAGGAAAATGTCATGTAAAAATTTCGTTTTTGAAATGTATTTCAGGTAAGGTACTTCATCTGCAGTATGAGTGTTATGGTGGAAATGACTACGCCGTGGAAGTGGCACTTCAATATCAAAGAGTGTTTTGGGAAGACTCTTGAAGATTGTGAGATAATTGGTCTTGAATGCAGGCAGAATTGCAGTTCAGCACAGTCACAGAAAAGCTTTTAACTGTTGCATTTTATAGGAGGAACCATTTTAAAACAATGTGACAACCAATTTGTGATCCTCATTAAACAGTTTGTTTTCCATTAAAGGTGACAAAGTACAGGGCTTAGGGTGTGTATTTCCATTTAGCATTTATACCTTTGCAGCATAATGTTGAGGAACACTGGCCTAAAATACAATGCTGCATGAGCGAAAGGTGAATTTGCTGTGGTTGGAATTAGGATATTTAATTGACTGTTCTGTCAAAGTTGTTTAAAATTAATATTGAGAGGGAGTTGAAGAGGGATCCACTTGACTGCCGGTGACAGGCTCAGCTGTGTTGTATCAAAACGTTTTGACATGTACAGCTAATCTACTTAATTCAGATTCTTTTATTATTCTGTTTTCTTACAGGGTCATTTTATAAACAAGATTACATTATAAATGTGATTTACATAAGCGCTTCAGATGCAATATCTAGTTTTCACTGGTGACCCTAGAGAATGGTTTGGAGCAGGCAATATGGAAAGTTACAAACAGCCTACCAGCTTCTTGTTAATAATTCAATGTAATCACGACCAACTGCTTGTTAATAATGCAAAACAATCACTGCATGTGAAACTACAGACTTTACTGGACCTTTGAACATCACCTTTACTCTATCGACTTAGTAATATGAGCAAATGTGGAAGAGAACTAAAGAACAATGACTTTCCAGCACCATTTCATTCGTATTCATATTTGAGTTTGGTAAATCTTCAGCTGAATGATGCTTGATTGGTATCATATCCAATTAAGAGCCTCGCTCCCTCCTTCAGATTTTCTGTTTACTCTTAAGACCCCATGGTAAAAAAGTAGAGTTTTTTGTAGTGCTAGGGGAGGAGGAATTTCAGCTCTGTTCAGCTGTGGAGAAGCCTGCTGTTGCTGCTGCTTCCACTTCTCCCAGCAGGGGCTTCTACATGGAAGTGAGAAATCAAAGCAAAACAAATTTATTAGAAATACAAAATGCTTCAAACATGCTTAGTTTGTTTTGTCTGCGCATAATACTCTACTGTCACCAGAACAAAAGACTGACTTCTGTTGGTGCCCGGAGGATGAAAGCCTGTGTTGTTCTTCTTGTGTTCCCAGCGGGAGCCTGACACTTGGGTAGTTCACCCTGCACAGTTAGCTTCTACCGGCTTTCTTAAAGCATTAATAACCAAGGCTTATCCGACCTCAAAACAACTTCCCCTTATCATTCTTCTGTAGTTTTCCAGACTTCCTTTACACTTTTTTTTCACCCATCTGGTGAAGTCCATTTAACAAGCGGCTACACTTCACTTTTTGTGCAACAGCTATCAGAACCCCCTTAGAAACGTGGAACTCTTTTGTTCACTGTAGGTAGTAACACCTGCTGCAGGGAGGTAATGGTGTGGTGGGAAAATTAATAAGGGACTCGCAAGAATGTTTCTCTGCAACTAAGAGGAAAGAACATGGCTTGGTTTTTAAAGCTTTTAACCCTGTGTCTGTTTCAGTGTTTGTTGCTTTTGTGGAAATTGAGCCCTAGGATTCAGCCTCTTCAGCTAAAATAATTGGGAAAATATTTTATAAAAATGGAGAAATATGTGGAATGGAATGTTGTAGGTTCAGCTGAATTCCCTGAGATATTAATGTTTGCTCACCTCTATATTCCCAGGTCTGGAGCGTGGCACAGAGTATACCTTTCGTGTGGCTGCCATTACTGCAAATGGAACTGGCCCGGCGACAGACTGGCTTACTGCAGAGACATTTGAGAGCGACCTGGATGGTATGCATGCCATATATATATATATATATATATATATGTGTGTGTGTATAGAAACTCTCTTTACTAATTTTGTAACTTAACAATGTTTTGATTTGGTGTCTTGATTTTGTCTCTAATGTGAAGAAAATAAAATAAAATTAGCTACCCAACCTAACTAGGTGGTCTCAGGTTACAAAAGTAATACAGATGACTTGGAACTGTAGAACATAGCATGACTAAAATAGGGACAGCTTTTACATTTAGTTTTAATTACTTAGATGGCGTTAATTAGAGGGGTTGCAGACAAAAAAGACACCCCTGTCCATAATGTCAATAGGGTGTTGGGACTGTAGGACTGTACTAATTTAAGTGGTGGTAGCCAACAAAATTATTTCAGACATCTTTTATTTCATGCACCTCCATTTGCAACATTGGTTGAAAAATACAGTTTTCAAAGAAGCACATGTTTCAATGAGGGATTTAAATTGTACATACTGATCTGTTGTACCCATGTGCTACGTTGCCCATCATGACAGTCTTGCAACAGAGAGGTGCATGTTTTGATATATTCCAGTATGTCAGGGATTCCACTATCCAGTCATGTGTTGGACCATGTGCACTGGGCAGCCTCAGTTTTTGTTTTTAATTAATGTTGGAGTTCTTTCAACTCCTCCAGCATTCTTGCAAGAGGCAACACAATTACTGTTGAAGTTTGTCATATTTTTTTTTTTTTTGTTATTCCTGCTTTTCTTATTGTCAGCTGTGCAACGTGCCTCAAGGTTTGGGGACCGAGAGATTGCATACAATTTCTTTGGGATTTTAATTAGACTGTTGTGAAATGAAGCGAGGAATCTGGAAGACATCTGCCTTTGTTTGGGAATTGCCAATAAAGAAAAGAAAATCTCTGTCATGTTAAAAGCTTTTAAAGATCTTTATTTTTTTGGTCTTTTGTTCTTGAAAGTGGCACACTTCTATCTCCAGATTTTTGTTTTAATTACATTTTTCACAGTAGCCTTTTGCTTCAACTTTGCTATAAGTAACTTTAAATTACTGGTACACAGAGACTAATTAGGAATTCTCTGTTTGGTTAGTAATACTACGTCAATCTATCTGTAATGGAACTGCAGCGTCAAACAAAGCAGACCCAAGTGTTTTAATGCTTAATCCTGATGCCTGAAAGCCATTTAATGCTCTTAGGCAGCAGCTGTTAGAGGTGGCTTGCTCTGGCTTTAAAATTACACTCATTTTGTAATGTCCAATACATCTTTTTATGTTTGCAGAACCACTAATGCTAAAAGCATATAACAAACCGTAGTGAAGGCTTGTGGGTTTTGTAATCATTTTCCAGGGCTAGTTTATGATATCTGCTGTTTAGTTCCAGTAGGGGATTTATTGAAAAGGTTTATTTAAAAAAAGACAGGTGGTGTTTACAGAGGTATAATGATACATATGAGTTTATGGGCGTTATTGTAAACCCATAAGACAGGAGATAGGGAGAGTGAAAAAAAGGCGTCAGATGAGAGATGAGCAGCAGACTCAATTCACTTGCGCTTAAGTTAAGTGTTTTATATTGTAATTGAGAAAATGCTGTAATAGTGACTTTTTTTTTCTTTCAAAATGTATTTTACATGAAAAACCAGTGTGAGTTATGGTTTTAGTCACATGATAATTTAATTGGTTCAAAGGGGTATTTGGTAAGACCCATCTGCTGTTTTTTAAACTGACCCCCATCTCTCTCCTTCAGAGAGCCGAGTGCCGGACATCCCCAGCTCTCTGCATGTCCGGCCGCTGGTCACCAGCATCGTGGTCAGCTGGACACCACCGGAGAACCAGAACATCGTGGTCCGGGGCTACGCCATCGGCTACGGCATCGGCAGCCCCCACGCTCAGACCATCAAGGTGGACTACAAGCAGCGCTACTACACCATAGAGAACCTGGGTAAGAACAGGGCTGTACTTTGGGGTGTGAGGATGGTTGCTATGGTATTGGTTTATAATAAACACCAATGTTCCAGTCAACCTGCATTGAGATAAATCTGAATTTGTGAGATACATTGAACCAAGAAGCAACAATGGCTAAGTTAATGGGTGGCTTTGACATCACAACTGTGGAACACCATGAAAAGGATTCTGAGGCTGTAGGTTCTAGTCTCTGCCTTTTACTTTAAGGCTGCAGTTTTGTTGAAAATTAGCCTAGGATCTGGAACTCAAGCCACACACACAGGCTTTTGACACATCAAGACCCAGTGCTTACTGATGGCTGAGATGAGCCCATTATAGAGAGTTAGGCCCTCCACATAAACTGAGCTGTCATCTGCTGTAATCTATCTTGGATGTTTGTGTACACTGGCATATCATAGACATAACCATTTGTTTTGCTTTGTTTTCAACACTGGTTTTTATTGCTTGTTTTTCAACGTATTTTATAGTTGCATTGTCAGGCCGTTTTAGACAGTAAGGTGTGTATTGTAGACAAGTAACTTTATTGAACTTGTATGTTGCCATATTTAATAGTTTTACGTGGCATTAATAACAGAAAAACTTTAATATGATTTGTGCTCCCACAGGAAATAATGCAATGGTAAAAAAACAATAATAAAAAAAAAAGAATACTAAAACTAATTTTATAAAATGAAAAATCAATAAATATAATTTGAAGTTCTTCATAATTTGTTATGCACTGGAAATCAATGGGTAATGTTTAAATATGCAGTTTGCAGAAATGATGAATTCTGGAATGTCTCGGTGGAACTGTCTGACTAGCGGAAAGATTGCATTTGAAATTGTGTTTGTGTTTTTCTTGTTGCAGACCCAAGTTCCCACTATGTTCTGACACTCAAAGCCTTCAACAATGTTGGAGAGGGGATACCAGTGTATGAGAGTGCGGCTACCAGGCCATTGTCAGGTAAGGCTGTAGTCAACACGATAGGCCCATTGTCAGGTAAGACTGTAGCACAGGCTAGAGGCAACAGGATAGGCCCGTTGCCAGGTAAGACTGTAGCACAGGCTGTAGTCAACATGATAGGCCCGTTGTCAGGTAAGACTGTAGCACAGGCTAGAGGCAATAGGATAGGCCCGTTGCCAGGTAAGACTGTAGCACAGGCTGTAGTCAACATGATAGGCCCGTTGTCAGGTAAGACTGTAGCACAGGGTAGAGTCAACAGCATAGGCCCGGTTCCATTTTGAAAGTTGTGGTGCGTTTGAGAGGGAGTGACCGTCATGTCTCAATGCATTCAATCTTTGGCGCTTCTCAAGCAGAGACTGATAAATTGTCACAAATTGTGGTCATTATTCTTTCTCTCTGGGTTAGATGTAGCAGTGAGCTAATTTACCTGGCAGTACAAGGAGGTTTAAATTTGGTTCAGTTCACAACACAACCGTCTGTGGCCAAACTACAAACTTAACGGGCAGTGTCTGCTTGAGGACCTGAACTGAATGATGAGGTCTGTATTTCTCACAGTGCATAAGAGTGTAAAGGGTTTGTAGCTAACATTTTACAATGTTTACCTGTTATGCACTTCCATTCTGTTATGTACAGTAGTTCTGAAACATGATACACCAACCCCTCGTTATATCGTCCTTCGTTATACTGCGGATTCGCATATATCGCGGTCCTGGAATTGGCTCCCCATTTTTACTGTGCACTTAGAGTGACAGTTTATTTATTTTATTTCGTACTGCACATCACAACCAACAATATACAAAACAATTAAAAACAAAGCATTAATTTCGTACTGTTATCATATACACATGTATTGCACAATAACACAAAGCAAATTAAATATCTACTTGCTGAAGTGGTTTTTATTTTAGCCAGTGAGGCGTTCACATGTGGCAGCAATGCACTAGCAAAAGCCACAGGGCAGTGACGTCCGCTCCCTAGCAACAAGCCTCCTATGTTGTGAATGGATTATTTCAATGCAGCGGGTTTGTGCATTTGAGGAAGACTTGTGAAATTAATTGGTGACTCAAGTTGATGAGAATCAATTATCCTCCACTGTACAAGTTAAAACGGTGTGCTGCTTTTTATACGAAAAATGAGAACGCGGGTTGCGTCAAGGATTTATACTGGACCCCGATGCCCCCAATAAAATGAGGGAGTGGTTGTAGAGTATTTGTTATTAGCGTATTTGTTTTTCTATGTGTCTCTCGCTATATCACGGCCCTCGATATATAGCAGATTTATATTTTGCCCTGACACTCGTGATATATCAAGTTGGTGGTGTATCTGGTACTACACTAAAATAAAGAAATATCTGCTTGCAAGACATGCTTTCAGGTAATGTTGCACTTCCTTGGTCATTTCAATTGGTGAGTGAAATGGTCCCTGCCCCTTCAACAGCTTTGTTCCTGTTAATAATCAATCAGCAGCTTTCCCTATTGACTGGCTAAGATTTCAGCCAGTAACATACTTTGAAAACACTGCTGAGGTTCCCTCGTAAGTGTAGCACATGGAAACTGATCACTTTATTAAATGTACTACCAGATAGTGTTTTACAATTAAAATACATGTCAGCTAATAAGATGCGTGTAATTCTAAGCTGCATATTTTCGACCTCTGTAGCTAAGTACAGAATTATTTTGATAGCTACAATCAGTGTAATTTGAAAATCAACGCCACTGTGTGCAAAATGTCATGCTGTTGAAGCCCACTTATTTTGGGGATCGTTGACTTTGTGGGTACAAACACACAGCCTGTCAGACTCGTGCGTTTGTATTTTTCAAGGTGCTGATCTTGCGAACATGCTGCCTGTGTTGTAGCATTAGCACGGCATTCCTGGCTTATTGTTCAGCATGCGTAATAAAATACTAAAAGGAGGGATTCACGCTCTAGCAGTTACAAGGGCAAACCAGAGAAATGTAAGAAGTGGAAGATGACTGGCCTGCTGATGAACATGCATGTTCCTTTTCTAAACACTTGCCGTCATGTCAGTTGTGAATTACATTTTAATTGCTGATCCTGTGTTAATTGCAGCAGGGCTTAGCCATTTTGTGAAGAATTCAATTAAACAGACTGTATATTTTAAATATCTTATCTAAAGGCTGGATCTTAGCAGACTCAGAGACATACAGCTTGTGCTCACAAGCTCGATTTTTTTAAATTATTTTTTTCTTAAATTTCTTCAGCAAGTTTAAACCACTCTTGGAATATTAAACAGCAAGCGGTCTTTAGAATTGCATGCATAATGTGACAGATAATACCAGCACAAAGATTCAAGCAACTGTATGGCAAGTCAGATTGTTGTTACCCTGAATACATTCATAAGAACATAAGAAAGTTTACAAACGAGAGGAGGCGATTCGGCCCATCTTGCTCGTTCGTTTGTTAGTAGCTTATTGATCCCAGAATCTCATCAAGCAGCTTCTTGAAGGATCCCAGGGTGTCAGCTTCAACAACATTACTGGGGAGTTGATTCCAGACCCTCACGATTCTCTGTGTAAAAAAGTGCCTCCTATTTTCTGTTCTGAATGCCCCTTTGTCTAATCTCCATTTGTGACACCTGGTCCTTGTTTCTATTTTCATGTCAAAAATCCCCTGGGTCGACATTGTCAATACCTTTTAGAATTTTGAATGCTTGAATCAGGTCGCAGCGTAGTCTTCTTTGTTCAAGACTGAACAGATTCAATTCTTTTAGCCTGTCTGCTTATGACATGCCCTTTAAGCCCGGAATAATTCTGGTCGCTCTTCTTTGCACTCTTTCTAGAGCAGCAATATCTTTTTTATAGCGAGGTGACCAGAACATTCCCAAATCTAGAGAAGTACTTTCTAGTGTCTTCAGTTATTTTAACCCTTCCATTGGTAAACACACACATACAGATACACTTGCTCTATAAAAGTGTAAAGTATGGGTTCATGACTATTGTTTTCAGATATTTTGAACACATTTCTGTGCAATCAACAGTAGTCATGTCTGAGTGGTCTTTTCTTGGTCTCAGTATGCAGTGTTTCAGACCATTACTTCCTATTGTTGTTGACAACCTATAGAACAATGCCCAAAAGGGTACGTGGACCTCTAACCATGTTCTAACTTGCTGGAGCGCTGCCAAGCTTGCATGTGATGAGATACAATGATTCTCATTTAGAGAGTTTCAATTACCGCAGGGCTCTGTTTGTAAAGCAGTGGAAATAGTTAGACTATTAGCCTGCTGCTTAAGGTCACAGAATTGACCAAAAACATGTGTGTTCACAAACCGGGGCTAAGAGTTAACTGCTTCTCATTAAAAAAGGGTTTTAACACAATGTGGTGTTTAAGAACTACACACTGCTCACATAAAAGCCTGCATGTGTACAAGCTTGAACCACAGAAAACAACCCTTCTGAGTAGGCTGGCCTGCATCATCTCAAAACCTTGGACTTGATTTGCACTCTAGCCCAAAGTGTCCGTGAAGGCCTCCTTGCATTCTCACTGGAAACCCATTACAGACCCTGAAATATGAATGGGGCCTTTTATAGTAGATCTGGGGAATTCTTTATGAAGGCGTAAAATGTCTGCAGAAAAGGGAACATTTGTTGGGGTAGTCTGTTTCTGTGGGGAACTCGTTTTTATCCAGAATTTTCAAACACTTGTGAGTCATAAATTCTGAGGTAAAACTTATAAAAAGTGAAGTAGACAAACCTCAGTGTACATTTGTACTTTCTCCTAAGTTTTACCTCAGTTTTATAAATCAAAATACATTCTCAGGGCTTGTGTTTATTTAATGGACCAACTTTGTGGCAAATTGTACGCAAGCTTTCGGGCAAACATTGGGTGAAAAAATGGAGAAGAAACAGAATTGTTCACAATAAAACAAAAAGAAAACAAACAAAATGTTAAGTGCAGAGACACTTGTCTTTTTGTTTTGTATGTGCTCCAAGCAGGTAAAAAGGAGCCCCCCTTTGTCAGAAAATGAAGGGTTTGTAACCAGGTGCTCTGCACCACAGTATTTCAATAAGAGTTTCAAAGACTGTATATATATTTTTATAGACAGAAGCTTTGCAAAACATGATGGGTGTAAATTATCTGGTGTCTAAGATACACATTTCTCCCTCTGAAAACTCTTGACAATAAAATGAAGCAATGAGAGTACAGATTCTATTCTTATCTTCATAGAGAAACCTCTTTAGAAAACTAGTCCTAATAATCCTGTAGTGTTATCTTGGTATTCTGTACTAATAGTATATTCTCTCTCTCTTTCTTCACCTCCTCCCCAACCACCACCCCATATCCTCCCACCCTCCCCTTCATTTTTAACTCATTAACTCCTTTACACCTCCCTCCCTTCCCGTTTTTGTTTGATTGCGCTTATTATTTTTCCCTGGCTTCATTTTTATTATTATTTTCTGACATTTTTAACTGCTCTCAGACCCATTAGATCCTGAGGTTGTTTTATATGAACTTTTCAATGCTCCATACACTCCAGTACCAGACCCTTCCCCCATGCTGCCACCCGTGGGAGTGCAGGCATCAGTCCTGAGCCACGACACCATCAAGGTAACCTGGGCCGACAACTCCCTTCCCAAGAACCAGAAGATAACCGACGCTCGCTACTATACGGTGCGCTGGAAGACCAACATCCCTGCCAACACCAAGTACAAGGTATTGCCTCAGTGTTTTCCCCAAAGTGTTCTTACCTTGACTACTTAGTCAAACCGGCTGTACTCAAAGCTGCAGCACACAGATACATTTTATAAAGGTTACATAAGAAGAACGTGCAGTGATCTTTGGTTTTGGCCTTGTCTCTGCTTCATGCATGTAATAAGACATTTTTTCTCGAGTTTTATAAAAAACATTCGGAAAACATTCCAGTTTTATAAAATAATAATTGACAGGAATATGTTCTCAGTCTCAGTAGGTGCAACAAATGTGTTAAGATTTTACTTTATATTTTGCTAATGGTATTACGTTTTAGACATTAGAAGTAGTTCTGGGTTTAATACATATTGTAACATGGAATATTTCCAGTAATTCCTCGTGGGCATGAATTCTAATGACAATAAAAAAAAATATATATAGAAAACGTGCTTGAGCATTACGATATACTGATGTGGAGTTGTAGTTTTGTATCTGAATTACAGGACTGTCGCAAATATAAGCCCATGCTCTTATGTGCTGGTGAGTTGAAGTAGAAGACTGATTTGTTCAAAAACGTGTGTATAAACTTAGTTTACTGTGCACTTATGCATGAATATAAACTTTGAAAAAAAAAAAAACAAGCAGAAAAAGAATCTTGGTAAAATGTGGTAAGAAAGCAATAACACGTGACAGGGTGTTTAACTATGGTCCTAGGGCTGCGTGCCCTTTATAACCTCTTACTGCTGCAAGTAGTAGCAGGGCATGAGGACTTGGTGACCTAATGTCAAGTGGGATCCAAGGGTTGAGAGAGCTCTACTATTAGAGAGGTATGTCACGTATAGTGTTACATCCTTCAGTGCATGTATTATTTATTCTAGCCACAGTTATTGCATGCAAGTACTTCATGTTTGTAATTTGCACATGCAGAAGGCGCCACTCAGTGGTAGCAGAACAGTACTACACTTAAAAAAAAAAACAACCCCCCCCCCCTCCATTTGCCGTTATGCTGTTTTTGAATTAGTTATGTGTGTCATATGTTACTGATTTTATAAGCATTTAATAAAGTAGATTCCCTTCTATAAATTCCCCATGATCATTTGAACTTAAACATGTGATTGTGGTTTGATATTGAAAACTGTATTTTTGTTCTGCTTTTTTCTCCCTCTCAGACTGCAAACACAACAAACCTTAACTACATGGTGACCGGACTGAAGCCCAATACCCTGTATGAGTTTTCAGTTATGGTTACCAAGGGCCGTCGATCCAGCACCTGGAGCATGACGGCTTATGGGACTACCCTTGAGACAAGTAAGGAAAGTTTCTTACAGCAGCTGTGGGCTTTGTACTGTTGTCAGGCAACTGGGATGTACGGTGGCTCATTGGGGACATGACAGAAATAACAATTTGTAAGGTCTAGATCTTGAGATCGTTTTTCCTGTGATCTCAAAATAACGATTTGAAATGTTTTGTGACTGAATTTATTTTCTGATCGCGACATAACACATTTTGAATTATTGATTCCCCCCCCCCCCCCCCCCCCGGTCCCTCACTGTCTTTTAATGAGACACCGTAGGGATGTCAAAATTTTGGGGAAACATTCAGGTATATTTTTTATAATACATATTTTTTATTTGTCTTCCTCAAAACAAGCTGTAGACTGCTGTTTCTAATATAACCTGTACATTTATCTTCATAATAAAACACTGCAAGGGTGCTAATAGACACAAACATTTCTGTGTGCTGGACTGAATGTGTATTATTAATCCAATGCTGTAATATGGTCTTTTTATTAATTTTATGAGCACAGTTCAACTGTTTTGTAGTCAAGCATATCTGTAGACCTCTTAGGCCTGTTACGTCTTGCATTCAACCAATGGGCTACATGTCTATTAGTCTGGTTATACAGTATACTGTAACCCTAGTATATTTTGTACTGTTTTGCCCCAGCATACCCCTGTCCAATGAACCACATGATAAGAGGCTTTTCCCTGGAGTGGACCAAGCAGTCAGGTCTTGTCATCCCAGCTGAGACTGGCATGACTGTACTGCATGTCTGCAAAATAGCTTTTACATTTCTTCAACCTAGTGAAAATGAGTCCACACCGAACTTCAAAAAGTTGAGTTACAGTAAGTTCCGAATGTTTGTGCTGTTCATCCCTCAGCTCCCTTTCCCGTAGAAACACAGTCCTCTTTCACCGTCTGGACTGTTAACACTTTGTGCCTCCTGCAGTTCCGAACTCTCCCCCAAAAGACGTGACGGTGGTGAGCAAGGAAGGGAGACCTCGAACCATCATCATCAACTGGCAGCCTCCGTCCGAAGCCAACGGCAAGATCACAGGTAACAGAGCTTTTCATCCTCGTTTCAGACAAGAAGAACCGCAGCGTACAATGATCGATTCAGTCGAAACAAACAGCGACGGATTAAACTGGTTTAAAGAAATCATCCTAGCAGTTGTCTGTTTTTAGAAAAGAAAAGCCTACTTTTGATAACGAGGAGCCCTCCCCCCCTTTTTTTTTTTTTTTTGAGCTTTCAAAAGTATCACCTGCAGCTGCTAGTAATAATAGGAGATTATGAATAGTTAGTTATAATAGCTGGTAATAATAGCTGATTGAATCCCATTCTGTAGTTGTAAACAGGGTTCAGGGCTGGAGGAAGCTTGTGTCTAAACTGCTAAAACCACTTTTGGGGAATGGAAACATACTGGACTGTCAATAAGTGCACAAAGGCTAAAGAATAGTGGAACCGGAATTAAGATTAAGCATACATTAATTAAATAAGCACTTAAACACGGTTCAAATTCACTCTTTTCCTCTGGTTTAGGCTACATCATCTATTACAGCACGGATGTGAACGCTGAAGTTCATGACTGGGTCATTGAGCCGGTGGTGGGGAACAGACTCACTCACCAGATTCAGGATTTAACCCTTGATACATCGTATTACTTCAAAATCCAGGCACGGAATTCTAAAGGAATGGGACCCATGTCGGAGGCGGTGCAGTTCAGGACTCCCAAAGGTAGGTGGCGATGTCGAGGTCATTGTCGTGTAAAATATGGTGGTGTGAATTGAAATAATGTTTTTTGGTTTTGGTTAAGGAGGGGAGTGGTCTGGGAGAAATATACACAAGCTAGTAGAAGTTCTAACCCTCCTGAGGATGTGGTGTTCTATACCAAGAATGTCATTTACATTCATCTTCCAGTTTGACGTTTCCCAGTCACGGGTTCATTTTCTACTATATTTTTTTGAAGGGATTTGAGAAAACACTTGAAACTAGAAGCCTTAGCCATGACCCTCATCCAAAGTTCCTGTGTTATTAGCTTTCTTAATTCCCCTCTAAGTAATGACAGCTTTGTGTTTAAAAGGCTGTTTTAACAAGCTGTCAGTATTCATTCAGAGGGTGCTTCACAAGTTCAGAATGGAATCGAATGTTTATGGAAAATCCAGCTTGTGTTTCAAAGCGAACCAGTTAAATGCAGAGTGTCTTCAAAGGTACAGAACAGATTAAACACAAGAAATGTTTAGAGAATTTGATATCCAAAAAACAGAGCGATTCTATTGATTTTGTTTTCTAAATAATGGTTTGGTAGACATCAATTGTTTAAACAGATGTATAAACTGAATACAAGGAGAAAGGCATTTTGTATAAGTCAGTCGGACTATCATAGCATAAACTTGCTTTGTTTTAATGTTTATCAAAAAGGCTCTATAATGTTCATTCTAAGACTGTTCTCTTATCTTTTGCGTGGTTTTTCATGTGTTTAAGAAGTCAAAACCAGGGGGTTTGGTTTTGATGATATTGTTCTGTTACCTAGGGGAATTAATAGTAAGCAAAGTGTTAAGCATTTAGAATTTTGCCTAAAAGTTTAGGCTTTGTCCAAAATAGTGCCTTGGTGTTTACATAGAAGTAAGTGTAGAGTGCAGGCCAATATATTCACTATTTCTCCAAAGTCTTTATACAATTAAATGCTGTACACATACAGTCTTATACACAAATACATGCTGCAGCCATTTATAGAAAGCGATGGATGGCTTTTTGTGATGGCTTTTATGATTTGATTAAAAACATGCTCAATATGTCAAAGTTCAAACCTGTTTAATCCTAAAGTGTATTTAGGAAATTAAACAGCAACTGCCACCCCTACTGTAGCTCGCTGTGCTGAAAAGCTGCCTGCACCTCTCCCCTGTCTAAACTGCTCTGTTTTCTCTCCGTCCACCTTACGCTTCACCTGTTAGCTGAATCTTCTGACAAAATGGCTAACGACCAAGGTAATGGAGCCAAGCTGCTACTTGTCCTTCATCTTCATTCTGCATCTCTCTCATATTCATTTATCTGCTTTCCAAGAACCCACAGCCCCCGATTTCCAAAGCCTTGCTTATTACCAAAAAGCCTCTCTCACAAAACACAGATTTAGAATTGCTAATGTTAATGTGATGGCCAATTTTCAAATACAAAAATGTATCCAACGTAATTGATAAAAATACATAAAAAGAAATGCAATTAAAACTGGCCTCCAGCAGCGTATTTTTTTATACTTGGGCCCATATTCGCAAAACGCTAAGGACTGTTTTTAAGGAATCCGTTTTTAAAGATACAGTAATTTGAAAAAAGAGAATAAACCCTCTCTCAAACAGTGTTCTTCTGAACTGCAATCTCAACTTAATTAATCTGCCTTTAAAAATAGTCTTTAACAAAACATCCCTCAATGTTTTGTGGCTAAGGCCCTACATTACCTTATTAACTGCTTACTATGTTGCTGGGTGGGGTTTTTGAGATTTCTCTACTGTAAGCACAGTATGAATGTGGTAGCCTTTAGCTACTTTATTTTTTGTATTGTTTTTACATTTTTCTGCTTCCATTTTATATTCCATCCTGGGAACAAATATCTCATGGACACAACTGGACACCACAGCCCGCGGATTCCTTCCACAATAAAAGCAAACTAAATGAAAACACAGGCACAGATATTAAATCGAAAATAATCAATTCCTTGTGCATTTTCATTAAATATTATACGTGCAGCCAAAGAATGAGGATTGCAAACAACAGTTAGTCAGTTTCTCATTGTAGAGTGTGCTGGAAAAAAAGGCTAAACCTGATTTGTATCGGTGCATTGTACTGGTCACTTTCCTATCAGACATTGTACATTTTTAGGGGAGAAATGTACGCCAACAATCGACTTACTCAGATGCTTAAGTATCTTCAGATTGCATTTTCCTTGCCCTTTTGTTC
Source organism: Polyodon spathula (assembly GCF_017654505.1). NCBI lineage: Eukaryota > Metazoa > Chordata > Actinopteri > Acipenseriformes > Polyodontidae > Polyodon > Polyodon spathula. Next base: position 22,981,329 of record NC_054552.1, read on the forward strand.
ACAATCATTCTTATTGCAATTCAGTTTGTGTTCAGGTGCTTTGACTAGGAGTTCAGGAGGTGTTCCTGTTGCCTGCCATAGACATGTAATGTAGGTTAGAGCAGCCAAAGTGTTTTATCTTGGTAAGCACCAGCACCACCTAATGCACAATTAGAGTATTGCCAGAAAAAAAAAAAATAAGAAAATGTGTTTCCAAAGTGGTAGATTACTAAATTCATTTACATCTAAAAAAAAGGCTTGATTGAATATATATATATATATATATATATATATATATATATATATACTATATATATAGATAATATATATATATATATATATTTCTAAGGCAAGTCCTGAACTCAGTACAGATAGATGTAAAAAAAAAAAAAAAAAAAAACAATGAAAAAAAGTGTTTGAGCAATTGTAAGTAGAGCCACCCTTTAATGATTGAATTAGAGGCCTTGAGATCGATATTCAAACAATGGCGGTTCAGTTAACGTCCTTCTAAGCACTGTGGGATTGTGGACTCCTCTGCGTGTCTGACTCCTTCAGTGTTTCGTAAGCAGTCTTTGGCAGACCTGATGGTATGATTTCTCCTCTTCTCTTGATCAGCTTCTGGACCAGTTAAACCAGGCAGTCGCAACACAATACCACACAGGGAGTTCGGCTCTGTTGGTAATGTAGCTGTTTGTTTTGTTTGTATTTTCTGAATTGGGGGGGTTGGTTTTTATCAACTTTTATCTTTTGTGAATAAGCCATGGCTCTTATTTATTTATTTATTTATTTATTTATAAATATATTGCATTACCCAAGACCTGGATTATCACTAGACTACCATTAAAAAAAGTAGTGCTACTGTAAAAATACAGCTGTGGCTTATCCCCACTCTTAGTAAGGATAACTAATTAAATAGTTTCATATTTGCTGTAGCAACTCTTAAAAGAACATCTGAATGTGGCACGCTAGTGGAACCCATTATTAGATACTCGACTGTCAATTTACAATTACAATTTGAATGGTGCACAAACAGTATTTTTACACATAGAAAAATACACATTGGTATGTTATGATTTTGTCACATCCCAGATGATGTGCTTACAGCTACAACTGTGGCCAGTAAGTGTTGAGTACAGTGCTGTAGCAACACTGCAAAGATTGACTAAAATATGAATACAGAATTAATACAAAGGGGCAATTAACTTGTGTAACACATTCAGATATGTTTAAGGGCGCATCGGGCCCTTTTGTGTAACATATATATAACTTTTAAAATATCATATATATATATATATATATATATATATATATATATATATATATATATATATATATATATATAACTGGAATATGCAATTATCAAGTAGGCAGTTCAGTGGAGTACTCTTTATAAAGGACCCCTGGTATGACATAGTCACTGACTCTGCTGTTGATTGGTCTTTTCCAGGGAGACCCAGCCACTCGGGGAGCCCGACCCCCACTCTGGATAACAACATGCTGCTGATTATAATCGTGTCTGTGGGCGCCTTCACCATCATCGTCGTGGTGATCGTGGCTGCCCTTTGTACCCGACGCACCAACTCCCAGCAGAAGAAGTACGTGCCGACACTTCAGAAGTGCATTCTCAAAGTCCAGGGCTCGGCCTTAGTCTGCTCAACAGAAGCTTGTAGGTTTCTTTAACGGGCTGGGCTGCAGTGTGGAAAGTGGTGGGTTTCAGTTGCTGTACGGTTAAGTGCTGGGCTGCAGTGTGGAAAGTGGTGGGTTTCAGTTGCTGTACGGTTAAGTGCTGGGCTGCAGTGTGGAAAGTGGTGGGTTTCAGTTGCTGTACGGTTAAGTGCTGGGCTGCAGTGTGGAAAGTGTTTGGTTAAGTGCTGGGCTGCAGTGTGGAAAGTGGTGGGTTTCAGTTGCTCAGTGGTTAAGTGCTGGGCTGCAGTGTGGAAGGTAGTGAGTTTCAATGGGTCTAAGTGATCTTACAAATGTATCTTTGTTGCTTTATTTAAAAAAATAAATAAAATGGTTTTAGCATATCCACTTATTACAGAAATAATATGTGCCATGTACCCACATCTTCAGAACAGCTAATGCTTTTATAGTGTAGCTTGGTATACATGTTGTTTCTTGTGTGAAACACCAGTGAAAGCTGTTGTGCAGATGATAAATACAACAGCTGTTAGAAAAATCAAACGCGTAACAGTGCTTGGTAGTCTTTTTTAGTGTATTTCTATCAGTTAAAATATATAAAATACGAGGGTGGGTACTGTTTGCTGTTGAATTCAAAGCCCCCTTGTTGACTCCTGTGTGATTTGCTGTGCTCTGCAGGAAGAGGGCAGCCTGTAAATCAGCGAATGGCTCTCACAAGTACAAGGTCAACTCAAAGGACCTGAAACCACCAGACCTGTGGATCCACCACGAGAGGCTGGAGCTGAAACCCATCGACAAGTCTCCAGAGTCCAACCCTGTCATGACGGAGACGCCCATCCCTCACACCTCTCAGGACATCCCGCCCGTGGACACAGCCATGGACAGCAGCATCCTCCAGCGACGCAACTCCTACCGCGGTGAGCCACCAGCAGGGGGCACTGCAGGGGGAGGTCACACAGCCACCGATAAGGCGTTACACACATGCTGTTTAGGAATGGTCCTGAGGGGCATAATGTATATTGCATAATACAATAGGCCATTTTGTTAAAGAATTAAATCGGATAGGGAGCGTGTGTATTCATGCCAACAACAAAACACACTTGTTAATTCATGAGCCATTTGTGAACTACAATGAGCTGTACTGTGCTTTTGGTTTTGTATGACGATACGAACGATACATACATGTATTTTACTCAAATTTGTTAGTCAGGCTATATACACGTTAAGCGACTGTCAGTGCTGTATATATATTTAGAACTGGTTTTCAGCTATTACAACTCACCCTCTCGTTTTAAGTGTTACAAAAGAATGACAGATAGGATTAGTTTATGCTGTTTGGGTGTTATTATTTTATTTTTCCATACAGTTGACTGGGCTTAATTAATCAGCATACATTGTTTAAACTGTTGACAGAATGCTTTCAGAACTCTATTGAAGCTGGGAAGCATTTAGAATTCTGAAAAGCCTGACAGCATTCAGCAGAATTGCCACCCATAGGTTCAGAAAGATTTCACTACAAAAGTGCGTCTCCAATGGTATTGAACTGTGGAACACGATAAAAGATGTGTGTTGTGTTGCAGCAGTGTTCAGTATGAATGAAAAGCCATTGAACAGTGCAGTTCTGCCGGGAAGTCTGTTTAGCAGGTGCACTGCTAGTTCAGTAGGTGAATGGAGTGGCACTCCCTGCCACTGAGGGGCCAGTCCTTGCTGGCGATCTACTTGTTCTGAAGGCTGGGTCGATGTTTGATTTGCAGGGCATGAATCAGAGGACAGCATGTCCACACTAGCAGGGCGGCGGGGGATGAGACCCAGAATGATGATGCCTTTCGACGCCCAGCCCCCACAGCGTAAGTCTGCTACCCAGATCATCCTTCTCTTCCTGTTGAAGGATGCTTTGCGGTCACACATTATTTCAAGGGACACTTTTTTCATAGTCACATGTTGTTATTTAGGCTAGATCAGCCAGTGAGGAGGCAAGAGCCAGCGCCATCTGCTGATCTGTCACTTTGGATCAGGTTTCTTTTTGTTTTGCTGGCGATACACTGCAGTGCACAATGGTGCTTACTAACATAGACATCTTGGGTTATCTAGTCTAGTCATTTAGCACTGAAGAGCAGCTACTGAACTTGTAGTCAAAGCACCTTAATGCAAATATATATATATATATATATATATATATATATATATATATATACACACACACACACACACACACACAGAGTAAATAAAATTACAATCTAAAACTGAAGCTACTTACTCTTTACTAACAAATACATAATTATAAATACATTTATAATTTTATTGGAACAGTAAGTTAATGTATAGCAACGATTATGAGTTCATAAAAAAAGGTTACACTATATTACTTACACTATATTACATTACTACTTATTTCAGTTTTACAGTCAGCTGGGTTCATTTCACCTGACTGATTTGTTTTAAATATAGTACTTCTCTTTTCTTTCCTTGTAGGTTACTAGTACAGCTTTTTTTTTTTTTTTTTTTTTTTTTTAATGGTATAAACTTCAGGGTAAATCCTCAAGTGAATAGGACACTATTTTCACAGAAGGGATACTTGCTTTAGGCAGTCTTGCTGCATTGGCTTTTCTCCCTCGGAGCTTGTATTCCCCAAATTCATCCATATATAATGTATATTTTGAAATTGGCGATATTTTCAGCGGGCCTCCATCTTGCTCACATTGTATCTGTCTTGTGTGCAGCCGTCAGGTTACTGCAGTCAACCTGTGTGCAGTATCTGATAAACTGAAGCATCCCTGTAATGTGTTTGTGGGAGGCTTACCTGTGGCCTTAATGCTTTCTGAATGAAAACGGGCTTGCTAAGTTCGTTTTGGCTGTAACTTGCCAAGAAATTTCTTTCACTTCCAGCAATACAACAAAGGCAATTTGACAATGCTGGTCTACAGTAAAAGTTTTATACAAGGTGGTCTTTTGATAGCTACTGTAGCCTATTGAAGGGGTTCTAACTAATAAAATAATTCCAGAAATCTTACCTGTTGTATACTTCTGTTCACTATGCAGGCCTTGCATGTGTTTTCATTTTTAAAAAAGCAGTATCATGTACCATGCTTGCCTGGTTTCTAGTCTCTCACACTGTTAAATGACCTTGTCAGAGAGAGCTTTCTAGAGGTGAACTTTCTTAAACTCTGTTTCCACTTCTCACCTGAAGAAAAGTCTTTTTTTAAAGCTAATGTTTTAAATACATATTCAGCTGATCCTATTGAACGTTATCACAAAAAACTACATGTTTGCAATAAATATGCCGACTGACGTGAATGGGTGGTATGATTTCTGGAATTCTTTGATGTGAATGTACAGTGTTTCTGTCTTTTATCCTGTCTTGCCTCCCTTCTGCGTCTGTTCTGGGTGTAAATGCGTTCTCTCTGTATTGTGTTCATTCACAGCTGTGATTAGTGCTCATCCCATCCATTCCCTCGATAACTCTCACCACCATTATCACTGCGGCAGCCTGGCCTCCCCGGCACACAGCTATCTCCACCATCAGCTCAACCCACGGCCGCTCGCCAATTCCATCTCCCACATAGACAGGGCCAACTCCTCAGGTGAGACGGGAGACTGACCCACTGCTGCAGCTACAGCTTCAGAAACTTGAGCAGCAGTGTGAGCTCGTGAAATGAGAACAATGCAAAAGGTTACACTTCCATTTGTTTTAATGCTTCACTGTGTTAGACCTACAGGTACCGTGGAACGATCTTGGGATAAGGTCATGTAATGTTGTAAACCTAATAAAGCCTTGCGATTGCTGCAGACTGATCCATAGAAAATGATCAAAGTGTGGCCTCTTGTATTTATACTGCGACCAATTTTCTTTATCAATGTCGGAAACATTAGGTTTGCTTGCTCTGATGGTCTTTGAACAAAGCTCTGTCCTCCTGAAGAGCAGCATTCCGACATGCTGTTTTTTGTCATCTTCTGTTGTGCTTGAAGTGTTCAGTTATAAAACTATAGGAATCTTTAAAGACTATTTGAGTAACAGTTTTAACTTGAATATATTCCACATTTGACAGAGAATAACTTTCCATTTATTTTTGTAGTGTGTGCCTTACATGTGTTAAAGGCTCATGCATCTTCTAAAATACATTTGCAAACAATAACTAAAGCCGTTCACATTCTCATGCTGCAGAACTAATTTGTTATATAAACGGTGCTGGCTTTCTTTTTTTTTTTGTAGAATGATGCCTGGAATATAATAGGACTTTTTTTAAAGTATTAAACAATAATCCATCAAAGGCTGAGATTTAAATGGTTGAGTGTTTGTCACACCAAAACAAAAATAGGTTTGGCATTTATTCAAGCTAGATTTTAATTGAATTTGATTCCTCCAGGCAAAATGATTATGAATAACATTGAGTTGTACTTGCAAAGTCCTGCATTATAACAAAATGCAATTTACATTCAAATAAAAAATACAATGTACAAGAGTTATTGGAATTACTCATAATGAGTACAATAATATGTATGTTATGTCTGCAAGCAATTCTCTGTAATTGAAAGTTATTTTTAGTATTGTAATTCCAAATATAAGTAATGACATTTCTTAGCTTTGGTACCTTTCTTTCAACAACTCTTTAGGCAACTAGAGGGTTTGAAGCTATTCAAAGGAATTGTTCATTTCTTTTCTTATTAATTACTCCAATAGATGCATTTTTAACCATGTAAAATGTCATTTCATGTGAACATACTAGATTAATTCTCAGATGTTTTGCATAAGTGCATCTTTCAAAATTGTATTCCAACAAATAGTTTTCCAGTGCATCAGGTTTTCAGTTGATGTTTTTAGTTGGTCACTATAATTAAAATAAGTAAATTCTCCAGCTTCAGCTCTGGAGGCCACGGTTTGAATCCCATTCTGGTCACATGGAACTGAGTTTGGTGTCTCACCCTAGGCCTCAGTGGGTACTACCACACAACAACCACCACCAGCACCACCCAGTTTGGCACACATGTCAGTCAGCTGCTTCAGAGCGGCCCAGGACTGAATAGCAGGCCAGGGATGTTCAGGTCAGGTTTGAGGTGCGTTCACAGGAAAGCTCCTCTGCCTGACCTTGAAGACATTGAAAAAAATTTCTAACCGTAAACATTTATTATTGATTTGATTTATTTTCTTTTAGTATTTAAATAATTACCTGACTCCTTGTCAAAATAAATAAATACATTAAATAAAAGAATGTTGGCAAAATTTTAAAGATCTCCTCGGTTTAGAATTTGAATACCAATAAATGAAAACCAGCAAGCAAGGCTTCTGTCTGTGGCTGAGAGGTCCCTGTGCTTTCTTACAGAGTTGGTGAGAAACACCCCTGGCGCTGACCCTGTGCCGGCGGTGAGTCAGCCTGCCTGCAGTGTGGAGCAGATGGAGCCCGAAGCAAGCTTCCTGAGCAGCGCCCCTGAGGAGGAGCCCAGCCGCAACCCCCCCACTGCTCACGTGCGCCCCTCCCACCCGCTCAAGAGCTTCGCTGTGCCTGCATTGCCCCCCGCCACCACCTTAGAGTCCCCCGCACTGCCCAGCACACCCCTGCTCACTCAGACAGGTATGAGAGACGGAGGAGCACACACAACCTCAGGCCATGCTGGCGTATTTCTCTATTTCTTCAAGGGTCACACTCAAATTATTATTTTTGGTTTCACACACATCATGGCAAAAATGTATATAATCAGTTTAAATAAAATATTATGGTGCAGAAAGACTTGCACTATTCAAATGTAATGCAATTTTCCAGTATTTCTTTGTCCAAATGACAATACAGAATGAGCAGCTCCTTAAGAAAAGCTGCAACTCTATTAGATGGCTGTGTTTTCAGTGCAAAGTAAACCATTAAAAGTAATGTATTTGAAAGACACGTGAGGTTGTATGGTTGTGTAGGGAAATAAATCTGACAAAGTATTTTTGATTAAAAAAAACATATGTATAAAAGAAAATAATGTTAATACAGTTGTATAAGCACTGGATACAAGCAATCAAAGACGCGCAGGTCACAGCATGCCCTAATGTATACACTTGCATCATAACATAGACCTCTTTGGAGTCCAATCAAAGAATTGACTGACAATTCAAACAAAAACATTACATAAAATGCTATCAATATATTAACATTTCCACGCCCATTTCTTCCAATCAATATGGATCCACCCTGCTATCACACATCTTCTCCTGGAAAGGGGGGGGACTCACCCAAATCTGTAATATTCTACAGTGTGTCACTGTGGAAGGGGTGTGGGTAATTCACTGACAAGGAGACAGACAGGTGTATTTGGAAAACACCACACAGGTGCCCAGTTTTATTTTAGGCCGGCTCTTTTTCTTTCCTTGTAATTTTTCTCTCCGGTAGAGGGCACTGTTGACCGTGGGCTGCCTATCAACGATGATAGACAGCACCACGGAAATACCACAGCTGGTACACGACCTGCAAATGCACTCGCAGGTGCTCAAAGAAATAATAATGAAAACAGAAGGCGAAAAGAACAAGGGAAAATAAAACAGTAATAAAACTACAAATAAAAGGTGCTGCACTCGGCAGCGTTATCCCGGTCGCCGCTACCCGCACGACCCGGATCACCGTCCTACTCTCTCGGCTATCTCGCCTGCTCTTTCACAATACGCCGGGGTCTGCCCAAGGGTTCCCCGCTCTCTCTCTCTGTGTCTCGCTGATTCCCGGTCCTGAATCAAAGGGTCCGCACCCTTAGCGCGTCTAAGTGGGCAGACCTGAGGAAACAACGGAGCGTTATTTTATAGGACCGACAATCACCCAAGACCCGCCTCTCGGCCATTCAGAGAGGGGGAAAGTCCACACTCACACTTTCCCACCTCCCCGTGTCACTGCCATGACTCACAGGCGGTTGTTGGGCGACTGCCGCCCTCTTCCTGCAGCCCGTGAACACGCCAGCAGAGTCAGCACAGATCTCTCCCTGTTACAGTCACCTTTATATATCTTAACTTAATCTGTTAGAAACTGTTTCAAACTAGTCCTTTGTTTGTGGTGTTCTTTTTTCACATCCTCCACACATCTTGATTAGACACCTGCTAACTTTGGCTCTGCCCAGACGCCAAGATACGAACGATTTTTTTTCTTCAATATTCTTAACCATATAAGTGGCAGTGTTTTTTATAATTCATGTATTTATTTTTTAAAGCACCGAGGACGTTTTGGGGCTGAAAATAAGCAGCTTGACAAGGTTTCCTGTTTTTAATGTAGATTTAGGCCCCTGTGAGATGTCTAAGTTGTTACTATGGTTTCAGGGACCACGCCTCAGGTGCACTCTGTGAAAACAGCCTCCATCGGGACCCTGGGAAGGACCCGTTCTCCCATGCCAGTCACAGTGCCCAGCGCACCTGATGTACCTGAGACCTGCAGCATGCTGGAGGATGCAGACAGCGTAAGTATAACAATGCTTCAGGGCTGCAAACCTCTCCCTGGCTCTGTTAAGCACAGTGGTATTAATAATGCTATGTTTGTATTTTAGAATTATATATACATCTGACTATATTGCAACTTTTTGGCACCACTGAATGTCTGTATGTAAACTGGATAAATACACATGTACACGCTTACCAACTGGGACAGGCATTTGTATACTATAGTTCTTAATCAAATGTAGCTCAGTGTTTTAAATTCAAGTTCTTTTTGTCTATCCTGGATACAATTATTTATATTTTGAATGTTCTTTTTGTTTCTAATAAATTTCTCTCTGTTTATTTCTTTCCTTGCTTTGTGCTTTACTTCTTCCCTTTGCTTTTCTTTGTTTTTCCCGCTTTTTCTTTGTTTTGTTCTTGGCTACTTTTCTGTGCTTCTGTATACAAATTGTGTTTTTTAAACCACCACTAAAATCCATTTCCACATCAATGTAACCACCGTGCCTATCAATGCTCTGACAACGCTCACATGTGCCTCGTTCCTACCCATTGGCAGTCTCACTGACCCCCATGTCGTCGTCGTCGTCGTCGTCCCCCCTCCCCCACCCCAGCCTCCTCCCCCCTCCTGCAGTAACCTGTTCCTTTGCTTTAGAATTATGAGACGGATGAACTAACTGAGGAAATGGCTCATCTGGAGGGACTGATGAAGGACCTAAACGCCATCACAACAGCCTGATCTTAACCCATGAGGGAACATCTCTAAATCACGAGCAAAAAAAAAAAAAAAAAAAGCATTTACAAAAATACAAACAAAAAAACTCTTGGCTCTCCTGTGAAGACTGAGCAATTTTAGAGACATCATGTTTTTAAGAAGAAATAACATTCACCAAAAAAAGCTGGTCGAAAAAAATCATTTGTCGGTGAAGACAAGTTATGTTTTTTCTTTGGTTACCATGGAAACCATGTTCGGACAGACGCCATTTTGTAACTCTTAAGAGGAAAAAAAGTTAGCTTTTTTTGTCTTGGTGCTTTAATGCACAGATCTACAGTGTTTGGACATTTACATTAATGTGTCTATACTTGTGTGTTTTATTCCCCCATCATCACCCCTTTTTTGTGTGAGCTGAAGTAGGACGTTTGAAATTCATGTTTTTTTTTTTCCATAGCTCGGCCATTTTGTACCTAGTGCCCTGAGCAAACGTGCCTGTTACATTTTTTTTTCTTTTTGCGTTCTATATTTTGCCATTATTTTGTATCATGTTTCATTGTTATTAACTTTTGTGTGAGTGTGTGTGTGTGTGTGTGTGTGTGTGTATATATATATATATATATATATATATATATATATATATATATATATATATATATATATAGATATATATATGATAAGGTCAGGATCAGATGTAGTAACGTTACAGTAACCTAGACGACGTGGTAGTTGCTTCAACCCAAATGGGGGTCTGAAATGAGCTGTTTGGATTTTCATTCTTATTTTTAATGTGCTCAAAAGGATTGTTACCTCTTCTAACTATTTTTTATTATTATTTTATTTTAACTTAGACATTAAGTCAAATGTTTTGTGTGGGAGTTCCATTCTAAAGGCTACCTCAACAAACAGGTGCTTTTATGCATTTATCTGGTCTCGGTCTGTGTCCCTTCCACATTGGGAGGGAGGAAGCTGAACTCCAAGTCAAGTGTCCAATATTACTTTATCTGTATGTGTGAAATAAAGCAGTGTTTGACTTTTTATTCTGCAATAGTTAAACTGTTTCATTGTAACGGCCCAGAGCTTGTAGATAACCCTTATGGGGCGTTACCTGGTGCAAAACAGCTTCCCAGTCAAATACATATTTCACTGAAACCCGTTTGCCACAATACTGACCGTATCTTCTTTAGGTTCACTTCCTGTGCAACAAGACACACCCCTTTGTTGGTACAAATGTGGAGAGTCACGTGGAAATAGCCTGAAGTAATTCTTTCCAGGAGTCTGGCCTCAGTTGTGCAGTGCTATGGAAGGATAACTCTGCTTCACCCCCAGGTCAGCAACAGGAGGAGTCATTCCACTGAGAAAAGATGAATGTTTAAATAAAATTGAATCCACAGCTAAATAAAAGTGAGAGTGAGTCCCTGGAGAGTGCAATGCTGTGGTGGCTTCACCTAATTTAAAGTGACGAAATCTGTAAAACTGAAAAGAACACAATGGGACAGTTAAGAATGCATGTCACATTAACAGTACCCTTGTAGTGACTAGTCATTCACAGTGCTATTGTTAAAATATTTCCTTATACTCTTTCTTCATGTTCCAAGTTGACTCAACACTGAGCAGAGACCATCTAAACCCTCTTTATACACTCCTCCAAGCTGTGATCATGCCAGAGAATCAAAACTCCACATTGGTTTGTTTTAATCTCACCATAACTATATTAATTTTGATTTGTTATATGTTATCAAGTTCGAGCTCCAAGCTAGCTTTTATATATATATATATATATATATATATATATATATATATATATATATATATATATATATATATATATATATATAAAGTAACTGCATTGAAAATAAATTAACACTTTAATGTCTGTTGTACTCAGTTCTGTACATTAATTCTATTTTCATTTTTTAACAGATTATCATCAAATGTACTTACCTTGGTTCTCACTAGAGGGCCCTAAAAAACACAGCACAAAACCAGGGAGTACTGTTCTAGTTTCTGTCCCTCATGAACTGTCAAAGAAATAACTACTGGTGTCTTTTTTTTTTTTCCAGATTTTCTTAAAATTAAACACTGGAGCCAAACATGGCCACGTCTAGTTTTCAAATATGATCTTGAACACTTATAAATAGGTTAAAACTAAACACGACAAATAAGACCTACCCACAAAATAAGGTACTTTGGCTAGGGTTATCTGGCTGCTTTGGTTTTCAATCTCATCTTTCACCCACCTGTAGAATTTCAAACTGCTGGTTTAAAAACAATGCATTACCCAGTCCCTCTGCGATGCACCGAAAGTTACGTTCTTGGTTATAAAAGGTGTGCTTTTTGAAATGGGACTCCCAAGCAAAGATGATGTTAACCTGTAGCTGGTTTTATATGAAGAAAACAAGTAGCTCTGTAAACAGCTGAAATGAAATGTAAAGTTAAAAAAAAAAAGAAATTAAAATGTTCATGTTATAAATGTTGTTTCCTCCCCCTTTTACCCAGGATGACATCATTACAATCATATTGCTGGCTATACTTTCGTGAATCTCGTATTTTTATTATATACATCCCCATGAACATTAAATATAACTGTGTAAGGAATTTTAATTATGGTTACAAAAGCTCAAAGTTGCTGTGGAAAGCTGGGGTGGAAAAAATCAGTTCAGGCTTGTTTTGCACGTTCACAATTTTCAAAAGTACATTTTCTTCCATAGCCTGTGTTTTAAAAATGTTCAAGCTATGCTTTGTGTATTATCTTGTAGAGTCCTAGTTTAGTGATTGGCAGCTGTCTTTATTTGTTGCCTCTGAAATCGGTGCTGCAACTTTTATTCCCTTGATGAAGGAGCCGAGGACATACTGTTGCTTCTTTCTGTACAAAAAACCCTTTGCTTTCTGTAGAAGAATCTGTGGCTTTTATTTATTTATTTTTTTTAAAGAACAAAAAGTCCATGTTATTTTGTATTGGCGTTCCAATACATTTTATATCCAATTATTATGCGTCTGAAAATAGTTTGTTGTGTATTTTATGTCGCGTGGGTCTTAGGCATGTTTCCTGTGTGGTAGGGGATAGTTTTTCTCCTTAAAACAAACTGTTTTCTGCTTCAGGTTTATGTCTTGAAAACTACTGGGAGAAACTCTTTATACAGATTAGGATAGTCTCATTAATTCCTAAACATCTAACATATTAGGATTTTTTTTTGTAACCAATCAATTCTATTTAAATTTCCTTTTTCAAATCAATTTTCAATTCCCATTCCCTTTTTATCAATTCCTTTTACGATATAGGCTTTTAATCGAGCAAACACATTATACAACTTGTCAAACATACTGCGTCTCAAAAGGAATTGGAATTGGGAATTGATTTACGAAAAGGAATTGACCCTAACTGTGATGTGCAAATTGAAGTGTAAATGGAAGAGACTTAATAAATGAATAAATACCCCTGCACAGCAGTCACTGTTCTAGAAGCACTACAGAAACTTATACATCTGACTTGTATATTTTTAACAGTGCTTTGACATTTAGGAACAATTCTAAAAGTTTTCCAGCTGTTTCCAGTATTACCCTAAACCATTATCATCTCTAACACAGGTTGTTTGATTGTATTAAAGATATAAAACTTGTGTAGGGGTGAAAATGATGGGTATTTGGGTTACAGCAAGCCAACAGGGTTTTATTATGGCCGTGCTAGTTATTGCATTCCCATGTTACTGCGGAGATATTAAACTAACTACAAGGGGAGTGAGCTGCAGCAGCAGCCTCCATACTCTTCCTGCAGAAAACTGCTGTCTAAACAACTTAATAAATTTCAACCTACACAAGCAACATCCACTGAGAAATCGAGTACTTCTGAAAGGGACTACATGTCAAATGAATGTGCAGTAAATACTGTAGACAGTATTGTAGAAATTACTGGAAACTGAAAGGGTCATAGAGGCAAACTATACCCCAGTAATTAACACAAATACTGAATTACTGGATAACCAATACATATTAAACAAAAAAAATAAGTATTGGACCATAGCAACGCAAGATACCCGAACACACAATAGTAAAGTTTAAAATCAAACGTCTGCACCAGCAGCCATTTCAGACAAGCCTTTAGAATGATAAAAGGAACAGTAACAACCATATTGATGGTCAATCTTCCTGAATGACAAATAAAATAAAATAGTCCAATTACAGCAGGAAAATGCCACTCAAAGTAGAAATTAGGGGAATCAAAAAGGCAGGTAATGTTGAATCTATAAAGCTTCAGCTAATTCAGTCTTATGGTGTTAATTTACTTTATTTTGAGGTTGGTTAAAGTTGAAAAGCAGTTCAAAATAATGCATTTATTTACAGTATCTTTTATTTATTAATATATTGGGACTATAGGGGATATTTAGGATTAGAGCATGTTTTCTGTTTGCAAACTACAATGTCAAAATGCAGTAGGAGCTTTCTGAAATAGGAATGAAATAACAGGCATAGCTTAAGGTAAATAAATTGTAAAAAGGGTTTTTTTTGTTTGTTTGTTTGTTTTGTTTTTTTACAGTACATGCGTACAGAGCAGATTTTAACAGACTTAAAAGAAATTGGCCATCATAAAAACTGTTTTTAAAACTGGCAAACAACATTTTAATTCATATCAGTGCCACTTATTATGTAGTTTCACTTTTCATGTGAAGTCATATATAGAATGAACAAAGCAATTCAGAAATCCCATACAAATAATCAACAACAATAAACAAATAACTGGGATCTCTGTCCTACTGGTTAAAGGGGATGGTAATGAAACTGTTAATCATCATCACAACATAAATAGCTGTCACAAATGAAACCACAAACTGTATTAAAACAGCCAATAGAAAATGATAGCAAAAGTTCCAGGCCGTCCACTACATTGTCCCTAATCACCAAAAACCTTGCCTAGTGTGTACTTGTTTACAGCATGTCTGGGAGCAGGCTGTTAATCAAATATATCGTCTTATTTCTACCCTTTTGCCTCTTGCTGTTTTCTATAAAAAGTATCATCAGAATGATTACTCTAAAGTTCAGTGAAAGTTGCCATGTGTGCACAAGGCACGCCAGCATTTATATGGATATAAATACATTCTCGCATACCTAAAACATCGAAGTAAAAAAAAAACCAGTATGGTAGATTAAATGTTACAGTAGAAGGTCAAACCATGTCTGAAATGTCTTTGAGAACTGAAACAAAATGGACCCCGAGGTCTGAGTAAAACTCATCCCTGAAATATTACTAACAGTAAGGTAGAAGCACCCACACCACTGCTTCTCCAGCAGCAGTAGAGCTAAGCTGTTCCACCTAGCTATAGTCATTGAATTAAGAAAACTATGAAACGTTCCTCATGCTACGACTATTCAAATCATTGCTCCAATTTATCCACAATGCCATTTGCATTTACAGAATTTGGTCCGTTTGAGCGGGAATGACCAATGCATAAGCCAGAGTGGGTTTGGGGGTGCAGGATGGAACAGGGTTCCGCAGCATGCAATGGTGGTGGAGGCGGTTCAGTCAGCGACTTGCAGGTTATATACTAGAGTACAGCTGTCCAAACTACAGGACAAAAGATCCATATCAATGCAGGCATACAAATAAACATTTAAAAAAACAAAGACAGAAAGAGTTCACTAAAAAACAATTACATGAAGACACGATCCCATACTTTTCCACTAACTAGCCTAAACATTGTACATTGAAACATCAGTGTTGCTGCATTTAGATTACACTTGCAAAAAAAACCAAAAAAACTTAAATGTGATACTTCAAAAGAGGAAAATGCATAAATAGGCGTCCTTGTTATATCTCAAACACAAGAACCCAATTAGCACTATTTTTTTCAGTGTTATAGAAATTACAGAAAATGCAGCAACCCTGTCTGAACATATATACCGTATTACTTAAATTTGGTGCCGCCCTCGAATTAAAGACGCCCTCGTATTGCCCCTGCAGTCATATATCAGCTTCATAGTAGAGGCTGTCCTCGAATAAGCGCCCCTATCAATAAAGAAACATTAAAGTATTTATAAACAAACAAAGTAAACTAAATAAACTCGCAACACTGACTATGTACATGTAACTACCCCGAAGAGACGGGATCGTCCATCTAGCACGTACATTACAAACTAATGTACACACACATAGTAAGCACATTTTACTTTATGGTAGTGCAGTTCTGAAAGAAAATCCAAGAAAAACTACGTACAGAACAGCAGTCCTTCTGAAGTTCTTAGAGGTGCTTTTGTTTTTAGTTCAATTGTAATTCCCCTACAAATAAAAACAATGTCCTTACTACCTCTGAGAAGATTTAGTTTCGGTTTCTCTTGCAGAGAAATTACAAACAAGCTACAGTGAGAAAAAAAAAAACGAGTAGGATATACTGTAGTTTTTACAGAAATCAAGCTGATATTCTGAAGTAATTTTTGGTGCAGAAAAAGCATCTACATAACATTTCTGGATTTAACTGCTATACCAGCATTGTCCCCGCCCCTTAACGACCAATACACACCCCTGATTCGCTGGTACAATCTCCCGTGACCTTCCAACTCCCACCTAATAGGCTCTCGGTAACTGTCGCCGATATATGTAGTAGGTTAGCCGCACACCTACATGCAGGTAGGCTACCGTATTGCAGAAAATAAATAACCACGATACTTCTAAAATGTTATAAATAATAAAATATTGCAGTGTTTGAAAATCGTAATATTATTAATAAATGTCGTCCGTGTGTAACGGCCGTCCTGTTAAGCGGCGCAGTCATTTTGATCAATTTAAAATAAATGCTGCGGCGCCAAATTGAAGTAATAGTCTTTTTAGTTCTATAATTCCAGGACAAATTCACACACAATGCCAATAATCACATCCCTCTTAAACAGAAACAGCCCACTGCAAGTCATTTGAACATGTATCCAGGACTGATCAGAGGATCATTGGGGAGAGTCCTATTGACAGTACAGTAATGGACCATAGCTTTCTACAAGCACGCTCCCTCTGCTGTACATTCTCAATACCAACATCAGAAGAGAGAGGCCTATCTGTTGGTAGATTGCGGTTTGCCTCAGGACTGAATATAAAGGCCCTAAGTGTTCCTTAATGTTCTTAGTGTGATATCCTTTTGGTGCTATTATGGTAAACAATATGATGCAACTGTAATATGAAACTGCACTTCTACCACCACCTGTCCTGAACTTTCTCTGCTTCACTTCTGCCCTCTTCTAGTCCTATTGTTGGTGCCAAGTCTAATTTGTTAAGGACCTGCAAACAAAATGGAAGATTAGGATGTGAACTAATCCAGCCATATCAGTTAAGAAGTCACTCTTCTAATGTAACCTAGAAGTGACAACTTATTAAGCAGCAACCTGACACTTATTATGTATGAAACTAGACTAACAAGAATTACAACCGCAGGTGTAATAGGGGTTTTATAAATGAAAATCTGGTGGAATATTTCCATAAGGCAGTCTGATGAAATTAAAGTCACATAGGTGGGCCAGATGAGATCCTCCCAATAGTGCTCAAAGACATGAAAGAAGTTATTTACAAACCACTAACCAAGACTGTGCAACAGTCTCTTGACACAGGGGTTGTACCGATAGACTGGAGAATTGCAAAAGTAATATTGATCAACAAAAAGGGAAACAAAACCAAACCAGGTAACAGATCAATAAGCCTGACTTCTATTATATATAAACTAGTGTAAGATCCAAAATGGAAGATTACCTATATGGTAAGAGTACCCTGGGAGACAGTCAGCATGGTTTTAGGAAAAATGAGATTGTGCCTAATTAACCTGTTTGACTTCTTTGAGGATGCAGCAGACAATGGACAATTGCAAAACATATTGACATGGTTTATTTAGATTTCCAGAAAGTTTCTGACAAAGTCCCACGTAAAAGATTAATTCTCAAACTGAACGCAGTAGGAATTCTAGGAAATGCATGCACATGGATTAGGGAGTGGTTAACATGTAGAAAACATAAAGTACTGATTAGAGAATAAGTCTAAAAATAGAGCAAGGTAACCAGTGGAGTACCACAGGGATTAGCATTAGGTCCTCTGCTATTCCTAATCTACATTGATGACTTAGATTCTTGTATAGTAAGCAAACTTGTTCAAGTTGCAGACAACACAAAAATAGGAGGAATGGCAAACACCGGTGCAGCAGCAAAGGTCGTTCAAAATATTCTATACAGCATTCAGAACTGGGCAGACACATGGCAAATTACATTTAATAGAGAAAAGCGTTTAGGGTTCGGCACACAGGCAATAAAAACATGCATTATAAATATCATATGGGAGATACTGAAATTGAAGAAGGAATCTGTGAAAAAGACCTAGGAGTTTATGTTGACTCAGAAATATCTTCATCTAGACAAAGTGGGGAAGCTATAAAAAAAAAAAGGCCAACAAGATGCTCAGATATATAGTGAAAAGTGTTGAATTTAAATCAAGGAAAGTAATGTTAAAACTTTACAATGCATTAGTAAGACTTCATCTAGAATATTGTGTTCAGTTCTGGTCACCTCGCTACAAAAAGTTTATTGCTGCTCTAGAAAGACTGCAAAGAAGAGAGACCAGAATTATTCCAGGTTTAAAAGGAATGTCATATGCAGACAGGCTAAAATAATTAAATCTGTTCAGTCTTGAACATAAACTATGCGGCGATCTGATTCAAGCATTAAAAAAATTCTAAAAAGGCATTGACAGTGTCGAACCAAGGGACTTTTTCGACCTGAAAAAAGAAACAAGGACCAGGGGTCACAAATGGAGATTAGATAAAGGGGCATTCAGCACAAAAAATAGGAGGCACTTTTTTTTTTTTTTTTTTTAACAGAGATTTGTGCAAGTCTGGAACCAACTCCCCAGTAATGTTGTTGAAGCTGACACCCTGGGATCCTTCAAGATGCTTGATGAGATTCTCAGAACAATAAGCTACTAACAACCAAACGAGCAAGATGGGCCGAATGGCCTCCTCTCATTTGTAAACTATGTTCTTTCAGTCATATCCTTTTATCTTCCTTAACCAACCAAAAAACAACAACTGAGGTTCATTTCCTCACAACACTTCTACTTAGCACACGTGTGTCTGATTTGTTCAATCACTATTTGTTTTAAGTTACAAAAGCTTTACAAAAAAAAAAAAAAAAAGGTATTTCACCCACAAAAAGGCTTCCAAGCCCAATGGACTCTCCTCTTTCTAGTCAGTGGAGCTCAGCACAAAAATAGCTTCCTTTACCTGGAGTTATGCATTGAATCAATATGCCAACAGTCCCTTAAACATTCATTTATTTATATAAAAGCTACCGTTGTTTTTTAAGAGGAAGTAAACAGGACACCAAGTCCCTCTCGTCTCTCACACTCAAACACATTTCCTAATCAGCTCACCTCATGGTGTTCCAAAAACGGTAGGCCCCTTAAAGACACAGTGCTTCTCCAAACACAATTCCAGAAGTTTAGGGCTTGGAAAAATAAATATTCCTCACATCAGTTTATAAAGAAAATGAAATCCCAGAAATGTATTTCGTGAATATATAAAAGTTGCATCTACTTTTACAGTACTACTATAGTAAAATAGTTTCAGAAAAGATGGGCAAGACAGCAAGGTTTAATAAAGGACTGGAATCCATTGCCATTGGACACACACTCTACAAGACAGTTTTGTTGTAATTTTTTTATTTCAGCATAAAAAGGTTCAATTAATGGCATTTACAATTTTACATGAAAATGTAAAAGAAAAAAAAACATTGGTAATAAAATGCATTATTGAGCATCCCATATACAGTTAAAGACACTATCTTACTAACCCCATTGATTTTAAACATTAAACAGCAGTAAGAATTAGTAGAGGGAAAGTCAACAGTCTGTGTTTACCTAGGATCCTACGGTAAAAGTAAGAAAACTTGTTTGTAAATTCCTAGCATTTAATATGCAAAAACGCTTAGTTATTCAGTAGGAAACTGCTGCTGAGAAATGTAAAAGCAGTCACAATCAAATGCCATTTCAAAGCAGTTGCAAAAAAATTCTAAGCAAGCAAGAATTACATTCGCTGGCTGGTTTTTTGTCAAACAGTACTTTATTTTGACACCTGGCAGAGTGAACAAAAAGCAGCGAGGAAAGGAGTTTCTGACCTTACCAGTGCCCACTCTTCTCTTGAAGAACACATTTTAAATTATTACCATGTGTCACATGCCAACAGTGTTTAATAATTTATATAAATATAGTACACCCTCAGACCCTCAGTTCTAGATCTGTTTTTACCTCCATTATAACATTACAGGGACAGAAAAGTACTGATCAGGACGGCCTTTTTTTAATGTGCATACCTAAGTAATGTGTTGTTAACTGTACCATTCACTTCACAGGTTGCAATCACAGGAGAAAGTATCACTTTCTTGGCTAAATGCCCAGTGCTCAAATTATACCCAAATAAAAGAAACAAAAAAGCTCAATGCTGACCAATCCATTTATAAAAACTTTAATTTAGTAAAGGTTACCTTGAATGCAGTGATGCTTGTTCTTTGGGTCTTAAATTCACTTATAAAATAACAAATATTTCATGATTATAACTGAACCTAGTCCTGTCCAAGGAAAACAACAGCAGAATGGTGGTTTATTCAGAGTATCTATGATCCTATCAAATGTTTCTCTGACTAGGTTTGCTGCAATCCTATGAAAGTTGTTCTTACTGTGCCATGTACAGGAAAGTTATGAATGGGCCTTCTCGGCAATAAGGGAAGGGAAAAGACAAGCACAGCAAACAGCACTGAATTCATCACTGTATGCTGTTGTCTTTTTTTTTTTTAGCAGAAAAAAGCTACTGTGATTTTAAATACAGACTGCTGAGCTAACTTAAGCAATCTGGTGTTGTAAACGGATAGCTCCACATCAGACATTCTGATAACATGCAACGATACTTAAGCAATACTGACATCAGGTTTTTTTTTTGTTTGGTTTGTTTTTTGGTTTTTTTAAAAATTAATTTTCTTAATAAAAACTCACTTCTTTTGGGGAAAATTGAATCAAAATGACTAATGGATTTGATATAGTCTGCAGATATTTAACAAGATCTACAAGGCAGATGCTGAATTGCTGTCTTTCTTCAGGCTGCTTGGTGTACACCATTAAACATCAGTACATTAATGTTAATATACTTTAACTGCACTAAATTGCAGCAGAAGAGAGACATCTTTAGACTGCCTGATGCAAACCTGGATGTTAAAGGGTATACACCAACTCAGCTCAGACACAACACAAAACAAATCCTCTACAAATACAACCAGAGCATGTATAGCATCCACCAAGTGTAGATTTCTTTAAAAAAAAACAGGACTAGATAATGTTCAGCTTGCTTTAAACACACTGTATGTCTAATGGTGTATAGCAGGCTTCCTCTACAATAAGCTTTAAAGATTATATAAATTCACAAATACAGGGGCAAAATATGAATCCTATTACAACATAGCAGTTTGACCCATTCTAGTTTAGTAGTCACACTTTTAAGTTAAAAGTAAAAACACATCCAGTACCTAGAAAGGTACAAAACTGTCAAGGAGTCATATTTCATCCCTGTATATAAGGAAAAAACATGAAACTCGTCATACAAACCTCAGAATCCCACACATTTTGGGACATTTTTACATTAGCCCATTGTGGGACAGCACCCAGAATCAGATGCCAGGTAAGGTTTTCCAACTGGCTGGCTTAACGTCTTTTAAACGTACCTTACTTTTCTATGCCAGTGTCACACAGCTCTCAATCTGCCATTCCTGTCTTTCATTTCTCACCACTGTAGAAGAGGACTTCCCAAACCAGAATATACTAATGGCACGGTCACCACAAACGGTGCAGAACGTACACACTCTAATCCAGGAACAACAGCCATGCTTGTTAGGATTCATGTCTAACCCTCTTCAATACCACTTTATAAAATGAAGCAGCAAACTCTGCCTTTAAACAGCTATTTGTTCAATCAAAAGGCACATTCCTTTCTCACCCATAACAACATTTAGATGTTCACGATATTTTAAAAAGTTTTATGTCATGATTACATTGTCTGTGTTCTTTCAGCATTACACTGTATGCTACTCCCCCTTAGCACATGCACTAACAAACCCTTCAAAATAGCTCACCCTTTGATAACAGAGACTAGAGAATATGTGTTCTATAATTCTGAGTTCCTTCTTGGAACTCCAAAAGGGGGGGAAAAAAAGAGGGTAAATACATGAAGGAAGATTGCCATCACCAATGATTTGCCTTTAAAAAAAAACACATTCAATTAAATCAGAATTACAGGAGTGTCCTTTGGAGGGGAAATGCGAATGAAGTTTTTAAAAAATGCTGCAAATTCAGTATGCTAAATTCACTGCTGCTGTGGAAGCCCATTCCCAAGAAGTATTTGTCTGTTTAAAAATCCAATATTTTGCTGCTTTGGATGATCACTTTTTTGAAAAAGAAGTTAATCCAAGTACACTGGGTGAGGTCAGACATAGCATCTTACAGCTGCCACCAGCTGTGTTCTTTTCTTTTTTACAGCAGTTTTACAAAGTGGCATACTGACTTTATAACCGCCCTGCATATTAAAACAAAAACACTCCTGATATTAAGAGCAAACCAAGTCAAAGATACGTAGGTGCACAATGCTTAGAGTTTTTACTTTCGTGAAAGTGCATCTTTTTAAAATAGGCAGGAGGGAGCCGACAAGGTGGCCAGGCCCAGCCCCACTAGTTCCCTTGCTGGAAGGCGTTCTGGGCCGCAGTGGCAGCAGCTGTGGAAGCGGCACTCTGGAAGGTTCTGTTCGTGAAAACGCCCTGTGAGAACTCCTCCTGGGCCTTCTGGAAGCTGGCACCGGTCCGTCTGTACTTCGAGTGCACCTGAAACGCACCAGTTTATTAGTTTCTATGAGCCACTTTGGGAGAAATAAAAAAAAAGTCCCCACCCAGGGCCTTTGCTCACTAAATATCGAGGTATCCCTGAATAAGTGAATTGTCTCCTAAATCGAAATACACCACCCACTCAATATATCGTGGGTGTCAGGGTCCAAAACAAACACAGAGAGAGAGAGGAGAGACGTGATACGGAGATAGAACCATAGCAAAACAAATAGGCTAACAAATACTCCCTTATTTTATTGGGGACATCAGGGTCCAGTATAAATCCTCGACACAACCCGCTTTCTCATTTTTCATATAAAAAGCAGCACACCATTTTAATTCGTACTGTGGAGAGTAATTGCTTCTCATCAACTTAAGTCTCCAATTAATTTTGCAAATCTTCCTCTCCTTTCTCAAATGCCCAAACCGCTCCATTCCCAACATAGGAGGCGTGTTACTAGGGAGCTGACGTCACTGTCCTGTAACTTTTGCTAGTACATGGTTTAAAAAAACGATGATATTTAATTTGATATTTATTGTGCAATGCGTGTGTATATGATAACAGTACGGTATTAATGCTTTGTTTTTAATTGTTCTGTATATTTTAGTTTGTGATGTGCAGTATAAAATAAAATGAACAGTAATTCTAAGTGAAATTATATATGCATAGTGCAGGTAAGACATGCACAGTTAGACAGTAAAAATGGGGAGCCAACATCAGGACTGCAATATATCCGAATCTGCAGTACAGAGAGGGGCGATATAACGAGGGGTGGGTGTATATGCAAAATATTTTTATTTAAAATCTGACCCACAGATGGAGTGGTACCCCAAATATTATGTTAATGTAATGGTGTTGCACACACTGGATAATTTGATTATTCAGATCAAGCTCTCCACATCTGAGGGTTGTTGACGTTGCTCCAAGTGAAGAAACAGCCCCTTGGATTTGTGGCGATTGCTGTCTAAGAAAAGCAGCAGTCATTGCAAAACCAAGCAGCTGTTTTTTTCACTTGTTTCACTTTGAATGGAAAATTAGCCCAATCAGCACTAATGACCCTCACCCCTAACTCAGCACCTGATTTTTGAAAGCCCAGTCTGAAAAATCAAATAACTGGTGTGTGCAGCACTTTCATTTAATTTAAATATAAATTTACAAATATAATTTTTGTAACTTTTTTGTTATACAAAATGCTGATAGATCTGCCTCCGTTTATCTGGTAACATAATATACATCAGTAAAAGTAAAGCTTACATAAAATCACACATTTTCAAATTTCTCCCAAGAACATGCTAAACCCTCTGTAATTGGTAAGGTGCAAGTGCTCTGTTGTAAATCAGATTACATACCATCTTTAGCAGGATGATTGCCATGACCGCGCAGGCAGTGAAGAAACCAGCCACCACCATCATGATGATAGCTACAGCATTGTTGATGCCAATCACAGACAAGGCAAGAATCCAGCCACTGCAATCAAACAGTGAGAGCAAAAAATATTGTCAAAGTATCAGTCGAACAGAAACCCTCAATCCTCACACAATTGTAAAAAGAATATAAATACATAAATATATAGTAATACCTGGAGACAGTAGCCAGAAGAATGCTTACTCACACACACACACACACACACACTAGGAAGCAGGGGAGATACAACATACAGCCAGAGCACAGAGATGTGTGGAGTCTCAGGACCCCGTAGCGCACTCACCTGTTACCCCAGTGAGGGATGCCGACTGCCTGGATAATATAGATGGCCGTTTGAATGAAAAAGACAAAAAAGAAGAAAAAGAAATTGAAAGAACTGTCGGACCTGAAAAACAAACCGAAAAAATGGCCAATTATTTATACTTTTTTGTACAGAACACGGTCAAGTCTTTATAAAGCTCAATATGCAATCTAATTGGCAGGACTAAACACTAGCACTCACCTAAAGGCTTTGTAGACAGGCCTGTACCAGCAGACGAATGCACAGGGGGTAAAAAGAACAAACCACAGGATTGCCAAGCCAAAATCGACCCCGTTGCTGCTGCTTACAGTGAATATCGCCAGGCATGCCAGCAAGTTCAGGAACAGAGTAACTGAGTGAACTAGGAACGAAAAGAAAACTGCATTCATTATTATTTTCATATTTTTTATTTAATTCCAAGTATTTTTTTCTCCACGGTATACATTATAACTAGACTTGAGTGCATTAGCTCCATAATTACTGCTGGAAACCATACTGGACCATTTTTTGGCTGTGCCAAATTCACAAATAACCACAAGCTATGGACAACCTTGCAGAATGAAAAGTTCAAAATAACATTCTGACATTGTGTAATGAAAGTTCACAACATTAAATACGTGCTCCATTTAGTAAGCACTACAGAATGTACTAAAATAAACAGCCCAAGTAACGACAAAGCAAAATAATAGGAATGGCAGCTCTGACAGAATAGTAGTAATAAAATTGATATCTTAAAAAAATGTAAAGAGCAGTAATCAACCAGAAGTATATACGAAGCATGCTTTGTTCGCGGTTTCTAAAATATGGCGGGGCGATTAAAACAAATGTGGCCACAAAACAGTGCATTTTTTATTGGTTGACACCAACTACCAAAAGGACAATGTAAAATCTTAAAACCCTATATATCACCCCTGCAGACAGATTTATTTCAATGAATTTAAGTCTATATCAGATTCTTAGTGCATCTTGGTTTGCTCAGGCTGGTAACAATGACTTGATACATTTGTATATAAATACATAAATAAAGCTTCTACTTACACATCCACAGGTAGTACATCATCTTGCATGTCCTCTGGAAATCTGGGGGAATGTCCTCAGAAAAGTCCTGGTAGAAGCAAGGCTTCACTGGAAATATCCTTGGAAGAGGTGGCCAGTTGTTTTCTCTGGCTGTAAAAGACAGATCTGTCTGAAATCACTATTCTCAATTTTTTTCTTTACCAATTTATCACACAGTTTATCAATCCATCTGAGCTCTCTCTTCACCCACAAAACATGTACTCCAAACGGCAGCAACTTAACAAGCCACTGGGGACCTCTATTTGTCTTTTCTATAAAAGGTATTCTTTGGTCTTACAATAGAAGACTTCCAATTGCCTATCAATAAAAACATACATTTTCTTACAAGCCACCAAAAACTTATTTTCTAAGACTACAGAATCTGCAAACTGTGCGCACTGCATGCTTTCTTTGCAGAAAAACGAAGTGCACTCACTAGACCCCGAGCTCTTGTTTTGGATTTCCCGTTCCCTGCGGTCCAGCTCCGCTGCTTTCCTCTCCAGCTCTTCTTGCTGTCTCAGGAGGTTTACCTGGGCCGCTGCAGCTGTGGACTAGTAATGTAGAAAACATCAGTTACTGCAAGATATATTTACCTGCAGACAGATTTATTTAACTGAATTTGTGTGAAAGTCTTCTCAGATTCTTAGTGTATCTTGGTTTGCTCAGGCTGGTGACAGAATGGTCTAGCAGATCCTAGGTTTGGAAACAGTGCACCTCTTCGGGGGTTCAGGGCCCTACTGCGAGCTGGCAGGAATCGTGTCCTTCAAAAAAGTCATTAAGCAAACGATACAAAACAAGTATGAAGAAGAAGTGAACTTTGTTTCTGCAGAGGCTTCTTATGATCTTTGTTTTAAACTTGTAGGGAACGGGTGGCAGTCATAAATGTCAAAATCAAATAGATCATGTCATATTGCTGGTTAAAACACAGCATACCTGTTTTTTCTTATGGTTGTTACTATATTCACAATTTCTGAGAGTTTACTGTACCTGCACACGAGTTTCTCACCTTGTCCTTCTCTGAACTAAAGTGATCTGATATTAATAATCGTGTTCCATAATACACATCCACTGGCCCTGAGTTTGCAATTAGATGCCTGAGCTTCCTAAACAGTAACACCTGTAATACACAATTGCTTGGAATTTACTGAAATTCAAAACGTTAAGCTGCCAGGAAGAAGTAAAATTAATGAATGTACAGATAAAATCCATATCTCTGACATCTTTCTGAACAGAGTGCTGCTGTACCTTTACAAATATAACACGCAATAAAAGTGTGGTTTTTAACTCTACAGCAGTTAACTCTCACTGACAAACAAATGGATTCCTTCTGTAAAGCTCGGGGCCCCCATCCAGAACTCTTCATCTATTGAGTGTCAGTTTTGAGTGTCAGCAGACAGCCCTTAGTTAGCTATGATTGGCGGGCCCCGATTACCTCAATGGAAGTGGGCGAGGCAGAGGGAATGATTGACACTTTGTGCTTGCACAGTTCAAGTAAAATGTATTTAAATAAACTGTGTAGTAAAAGTATACAGCTCAAATAAAGATCTTGCACACCCTAGGGTAAACTGAATTTCCATTTAAGGGAAGCTGTTTTTCTGTACAAGGCTCAAATAAAGAAATTAATTTCAATTTAAGGTATGCCGTTTTTTGTCCTTGAGTAAATTGAATTTCGATTTAACACTACAAGCTCTGCAGCAGTCATTTTGGCGGTTTTTGGTTTTAAAATGTAATTTTTTCCAGTTGTGTAACACATATGGGGTTGCATGTTCACACACTTTTCTGTCCGTATGTATTAAATAGTCTCACAAACCATGAAACATGGGAGTGCGGAAATAAAGGAGATATATTAAATTGTACCAAAAGGCATCGGGAGCTGTCACATTTACGGCCACACAGAAAACAACTGTATTGTGATTATACAAAACGGTACTGTACTTTATTATTTTTATTTACCAGTTTGCAATGTGCTTAGCTGCAATTAGATTAGTTAGTCTACTCTCTGTCTGAGTGAATGACGGACAGCCTATTGTTTTTCCAATCAGCCTTTTCAAAGGCTGGCGTCTGCTTGCCAGCTGTGCTATTTTGTTCAGTCAATTAGCATTGGGACTAGTTAAAATAAATTCCAAAGACAGTGGAGTTTTACAATGCAAGAAAATATGGATATTGGATCAGATGACATGGAAGTATTCAGTGAAAGCTGGCTCCCGACAGTGGCCTTTTCAGGTGTTTTACAATGTATTGGACCTAGCAACCATCAACTCCTGGGTACTTAAAGAATGCATGGAGAACAATTTACCAGGGAGAGAATATATTTTAGTTAGCACAGGAGCTTTGCAAGAAACATTTGAAACAAAGGGAGACTACCAAGTGTGTATCCACAGGTGAAGCTGGCAACCCCACTAAGAGCCAGAAGAGACACCAATGGCAGGTTGGCAAGAGCAATAAAAATAAAACTTTGGGCAGAAAGGCAGCGTGCAGAAGCGGATTATTTGTATTGACTGTGAACAGCCTTAGACTCATTAAAGAAATTTGACTTTTTTTTTTTTTTTTTTTTTTTATAACTTCTTGTGCCGTGCACTTCTGTAAAATGTTTTCTTCGAAGTTTATTCATCTACGTTGTTCAGTTGCTTTTGTGCATCTGATAATAAACTGATTGCTGTAGAAAAATAAAAAATGCATCGCTATCATTTCAGTTTTATAAATATGTATGTTGGTCTATAATATGCTTCGGTTGTTCAGATGTTTATGTAACATACTCGATGATAAAAATTTTTTTTTAAAAACAAACAAAAAAAAACAAAATTACAGCCGACTGTTTCTCCTTTTGTTATACTATTTACAGTGTTTTGAATACAGCCTTCAGAAAGACTGCTGCGGGGCTTTTAGGTATGAGTTCATCTCCAGTCCTTCTAGTGTTAAGGTATGCTGTTTTGTTGTTAATAGACTCATTTGTTGTTAATAGATGAGTTTGCATTATATTACTTACTTATTGTTACTTTCACCTCTCATACAAATATACTACAAGTGCAAAATCAAGCTGCTGTATGACCGGATGATTCCACAGGAGCTGGCTTAGATCTCAGATGGCTCTGTGGTGCAAAGCCCAGAAGTGGGCATGAAAATCAAGATAGGTAATCAGAGTTGGATACCCCGATTAGAAGGCAGCACTGACCTGCGGGCTGGGCTCAACTGAAGGCTGCAACACGGCTGGCTGAGAAGGCATAACCTGAGCAGGAACTGTGGTCTGTGCTGGATTAGTCTATAGAAACAATAGAAGAATACCATTAAAAATAAGGTCAACTTGTCAAATTCTGTTGGTTATAAAATTTCAACCTGCATCTTTTCAATCATAGTTTAACAGTAAAAAATGAATTAATAAGCTACTGTACAGTCAGACTGTAAGAAAAAGTAAATAAATGATCTGTTCTTGATCATTTCACAGTGTTTCCTTGAGGAGTCTTACAATATATATGAAAAAAGAAAACAAACAGAAACATACCAGCTTGGAGTTTTCAGTAAATGGATTAAATCCTTCAATTCCATCTGAACTAGAATTGGTCAGCTGTGTAACCGAAGGATCCTGCAACAAAGAACATCTTAATTACTATAACAGTACTGTATTTATCTATAAGGAGGAATTGTGCCCAAATTTGGAGTGAAAATCTATTGCATCCATGTATACCTTTTTCCAAATAAAAACATTACAAGTTTTAAAGTGTAGATATTTCATTCGGGCAATCCTAAAAAGCATACAGTTAAGATTACAGATAATCTCTCCCCATATTTAAATGAGAGAAGCCTGCAAACAGAACTATTTGATCCTGGATTCTGAACACTTTAGACACTATTTGTCATCCATAACAGCTAGTTCCACCGTTGATTTGTCTTTGCTTCTGCCTAATTATAATAATACAGACAACATCATTAGAATCGACAAAGTGGACAATACTGTAGCTATTCTTTGATTTTTTGTGCTAGGACTGTAGAAGGACTGAGTTTTGGTCCGAGTGACGGAGTGGCAGAATTCAAGGAGAGGGGAAGCTTGTGTTGTGTGTCTCCACAAACGTAAAAGAAAAGAAAAGTAAAACTGCAGTTTCTGACTACATTCCAAGGGTGTGGTGTACAAACAATTAAGTCTGGTACTGGTATTACAATACAGTACTATATCTCTCAATAACTAAAATTAGGGCACTCCCTGTCTTACTGGTTTTACAAGCCAGTAAGACAGGGAGACAGCACAGCCCCACAGAACCACACCAGGTGGAAAGACTAGTTTACTTTAGATGCTTTTATGGAAATACAGGGGAAATGAAGACATCCTGCTTTGGATACTTCTCGTCGGTACAAAAAACCTAGAAAAATAAACAAAACGTCTTTTGTTTATTACACTAAACTTATTACTAAACTTTTTCATTAATAAATAACTGTTTTTCAAACTGCAACCATTCAAACGTCTTCATTGTATTGTACATCAGTGGTTCCCAATACTGGTCCTGGGGACCTCCTGTGGCTGCTGGTTTTCATTCCAGCTGAGCTCTCAATTATTAACTAGACCCTTAATCGAACTAATAATTTGCTTAATTAGACCTTTCTTATCGCGTTCAGCTCTTAAACAGCTGCAAAGTTTGTTACTTATAAAATGTTATAGCCGACTTGAAACTGTTTATGAGCTGAAAACAGTTCAAAGTGGTCTAACTAAGCAAATGACCACTTCAATGAATAATATATATATATATATATATATGCATATATATATACATATACACATATATATATATATATATATATATATATATATATATATATTTTTTTTTTTTTTTCATTTATTTGATTGAGACCATGTGCAATAAAAACATTAATGATTAAAACACACGATGCATCGCACCCAAGTTAGCTACAGCTAATTTACATTGGAGGTACCACATATGTGTTCGTGTTCACATTTTAAATCTTGCTAATTTCATTTGGTCAATGTGGTCTGCGGGTTCAAATTTATTTAACCAAATGAAATCCCCCTGGTGATCAGGCATCCATGCAAGCCAAGCATAACCAAATGATTAGTCAGGGTTTTAGCAATGAGTGCAAACAAAGTGAAAATGGTACTTATTTGGTAATCCTGGTTTACAGAATGACTGTATAATACTGTATACAATACTCTTACAAATTCACTTTGGACCTTCAGGTTGCTGTTCTGCAATAACCAAAGTTAAATTACCAGAAGCTTATCCCCACTGACCTCGTTTGTAACATTAGTAAGCAGGTGGTGACATTAACAGGAGTGATATGACGTGTTACGTGCTTAACCTAGTTAAAAAAGGAGAGGAACAATATGAACATCGAGGTCGGAATAAGAAATCAGCTCCATTTCCTGTGCAAGACGTGGCCAGCTGGTGCAGTATGCACACCCTACAGGTAAACTAAGCTCCAGATAACGAGATGTTGGAATTGGGCCCTGCCCAGTTTTACAAACAGAAAAAGTTAAATCGGTCACCTCAGTCTAATGTTCCTGGCCTAATCGTATCTACAAAACTATGTTTATTTCAAAGAAGAAAAAAGTACCATACTGAGACGAAGAAAAGCAAAAGGACATCAACTTGTGCATTAAGAGCAGCTTCTCTAAAAATGAAATCAGAGGCTGTAAGAAAGCAGCTAATAAAAACCTTGTACCTTTTAATAGATTGGTCTGTGGTTAAACATACAAGTGCTTGTTTTACAAGGATATGTTGAAGCCCTGTTTATTCTACAGCTTTGTGCTTTAGCTCTAGGTTCTGAGATCTTAGATCCCTTCTCACAAAAATGCAAGTAAATGGAGAAGAAACAGGTACCAACCCCAACCCTTAAGACTCTACTCAAGCAGTGTGTGCCACAACGGGTATGAGTTACAAGGTCAGAATTAGGCAACAAAGTTGCTTTTACACAGGGGCAAATTTGCAAAAGTTTTTATTTAGTCATTTAATTGCATTCAGAAAAGCATATCGGCTTTGCACCTGATGTAACAGATTTCTCAAGTTAACTGGGGGTGATCCACAGCGCTTACAGCATCGCCTCAGGCATTAATGAGTCAACTATCTTTTGCATCATTGTTTTATCACAACATTGAACCTACATATCCTCATTCCATTCTTTTTTTTTCAAGCTGGGTGTGTGAACATGTCCTTCACATTTGCCACAATGAATAAAACCATTAACTACATCCAGTAAAGCCGCTGTCAGTATCATTTGTTTAGCAGATGGACCAGGACGTTACATGCCATTAGGAGCTTGTTATCCTACAGTAGCATGACAACTCCACTAAAGCCCCTTTCACACTGGCATGCTCTACTTAGGTCAGGACCCGGTGTCATGCAGTTCGGTGATTCAATTTCACACTGCTTTTGATAAAGCAGGGTTGACCTGGGTGACAGACGCAAGTAAACAATGTGTACCAATGCCCCCCGGAAGCAGCTTGTTACAGACGCTTCCATCCAAGCTTCTCTGGATTGAACCGTCGGCCCAAATGTTGTTTCTACATCCTTGCTGTAGTCTGGCTCACGATGTGTCCCAATCAACATAAAATATGGCTAAACTGAACAAACAGAAATGTTCCCTGCGGAATTGAAACCTTCATGCAGGTGTGGCGGTTTGTTATTTCGTTGGCAGTCACGCATTTTGTCTCGCTCAAACCGGGTCAACCCACATCGCTGGGACCCAGGTTAACCCGGGTGTTGGAAAACATGGATTGAGAATTGATTAGGGGTTTGCTACGCATGTGGACTAGCAGAGCTATACTGGTGTTCTTTTCTGAAAAGAGACTAATATTGCAGATAGCAGACTGTTTGGTTAAAATTGCATGTACTGCTAACCACTGATAGAGACGATGCGTCTACAAACTGCCCAACAATGACTGCAAGCTAATGAGATAACAATGCTGTGGACTAGAAGGGAACAGGCTCTAGACTTCAGAGAGATCAAAAGAGATAATCCCACTGGCATCAAAGGGGGTCGCAAGGAGATAACAAAAGGCAGATGTATGGACCTTTTGTCTCCAGGAGTGTGAAGAATGCACTGAGTTCAGAGGTTGTCACATTAGACTACACACACACACACACACACACACACACACACACACACACACACACACACTAAATTAACAGAATAAAGTGTTGTACCTTGACCATTGGTTAAGTGTAAGAGAAAGGGGAGGTGGACCATCTATACAGAAGGGTATTTAATGTCACGCAAACATTGTAATTTTGAGTGTTGTTTGTCCTGTACCTGGGACCAGACTCCCTGCATATTTCAATAAACCTGGCAACTGATTGAAGAAAAGGACTCTGTGCATTTTCTTGAATCTACTTAATCACCATCATTTTTTGTAAGTTACTTCACCGGGTACGGCCCAGGTACATGGTATCACACTATGCAGACCCAGGCATTAATGATGCAACGTTCTACCTATAACATTCTCTGCAGTTTTTCCTCCGCCTCCCTGAACTCAAAAAGTGACTTTTGACTCAAGTTTAGATATCATGAGATGCAGGTCACAATATATAGTGCAACCTAACGGAATACTGGGCAACAAGATTATGCTGTAAAGGTCATCCCTAGTCCACAAAATGAAAAACAAATTTACCATAATGTAAAGTAGATCCTATTTTAAAAAATCAATATGATTTGCTCTGCATATTTTTTGAAAATCTGACTAGACTAGACTGTGTGCAGGGCAGGTATGGTTACCTCAGTACAGGTCAATATTGAGAGGTGTGACAGAAGGTATTGTAGGGCCATATGAAATCAACAATGTGGGGAACACGGACGGAATCGCGGAATTCAAAGAAGACAAATGGAATTAGGCACCCAAGGGCATTACCACAAAATCAGTTTAAACAAACAAAATATATATGTCTATCTTTTTAAAACTGCATTGAAATAGCAAGAGGCTTCAAGAAACACACGTCATGGGAACGCATGAAAAATATTTTTGTACCTCTCAGCCACCATACACGACTGTGATCTTAACTATAAAAAAGCGCTGCCTCTCGTGTCACTTCACTTGCTACTGTTATCAGTGGGGTGAAAATGACTGCCTATAAGTTATTCTGAGCAGATAGTACTACAAATACTGCTGCAGAATGTAGGGTCTAGTGGCTGCATTTTTTCTCCAAAGTTCTCAGGGAGATATTACTAAGTGCCTTTTAATTAAATTAGAATAAATCTAAATATTTAGGTTTTTACTTGCGTTGTTTGTCATTAATCATTAATGAAAACATTAAATCTATTTTGAAATATTATAGTTCAGCTTGTACTGAAAACAAACTACTAAAAAAGCCTACATTTATGTATTTATTTTTTTAATTTACAATGTTCCTAGTTTGTTTATTTTATATTGTGCCAATTTGTACCCTTTTTTCTGAAAGCACTTTGATTAACCGTTTAGAAAGGGGGGGGGGGTTGTCATATTTTTTTCATGCATTTCTAGCTTCATCATTGCTGTCAATGTATCAAACAGCGGAAATCTGGAAAAAATAAATTCTGAAAATTCAAAATAATAAAACTGATTTCATAGGGCCCCAGTGTTGTGCTACCACTGCTATGAAAAGGAGAACAATGCATACAGTAGCCCAGCAATCTAACATTTTTGTTCTAATAGTGAACACTACAACAATTACAAAACACAACTTGGCTACTATGGTAGGCCTATCATGATCTTAATTTCAGGTAAGCATCCATTTACTTGGCTCACTTCTTTGGAAATCAACTCATCACAAATCCTTTCTAGTATATACAGTGCCTTGCAAAAGTATTCAGACCCCTGACCAATTCTCTCATATTACTGAATTACAAATGGTACATTGAAATTTCGTTCTGTTTGATATTTTATTTTAAAACACTTAAACTCAGAATCAATTATTGTAAGGTGACATTGGTTTTTCTCAAGACACACCATCCCTACAGTGAAGTATGGTGGTGGGAGCATCATGCTGTGGGGATGCTTCTCATCAGCAGGGACTGGGCATCTTGTTACAATTGAAGGAAGAATGGAAAGAGCAAAATACAGGAAAATACTGCAAGAGAATCTGCTTCAGTCCGTTAAAAAACTGAAGCTTGGGAGGAAATTCACCTTCCAGCAGGACAATAATCCCAAGCACAAGGCCAAAGCAACATTGGAGTGGCTCAAGAACAAAAAGGTGAATGTCCTACAGTGGCCCAGTCAAAGTCCTGATCTCAATCCCATTGAGAATCTGTGGCACTATTTGAAAATTGCGGTCCACAAGCGTCATCCAACCAACCTGAACAACCTGGAGCAAATCTGCCAAGAATGGGACAAAATCACTCCGACACTGTGTGCAAAGCTGGTACATACTTACCCCAAAAGACTTAAAGCTGTTATTGCAGTGAAAGGTGGCTCTACCAAATATTAATGTGTGGGGGTTGAATACTTATGCAAGCAAGATATTTCAGGTTTTTATTTTTCTTAAAAATATTTCCCAACATAAAACCAATGTCACCTTACAATAATTGATTTTGAGTTTAAGTGTTTTAAAAAAAATATCGAACAGAACGAAATTTCAATGTACCATTTGTAATTCAGTAATATGAGAGAATTAGTCAGGGGTCTGAATACTTTTTCAAGGCACTGTATATATAAAAAAAAGGTGTAAAAAAAGTAGCAACCATTGGAATATGCGCTAAAACTTTAACTGACCCTTGCATACAATTACTGACTGGCTAACTGATAAACTTAAATTGTATTTCTTTTTTCTACATAAAGAAAAAATATATACAGTATATATAGTGTTTTCTTAATTGATTAATAAGAGTATGTGATCGATCAAATCACCCTGAGAGTTAGTAGGGTTTAAGAGCAGTGATTTGAGAGTTAGTAGGGTTTGAGAATAGTGGTCTCATAGTAGGGTTTGAGAGCAGTGGTTTGAGAGTTAATAGGGTTTGAGAGTAGTGGCTTCAGAGTTAATAGGGTTTGAGAGTTAATAGGGTTTGAGAGTAGTGGTTTAACAGTTAGTAGGGTTTGAGAGTAGTGGTGTGATAGTTAGCAGGGTTTGAGAGTAGTGGTTTGAACATTAGTAGGCTTTGAGAGTTAGTAGGGTTTGTGAGTAGTGATTTGAGAGTAGTGGTGTGAGAATAGTGGATTGAGAGTTAGTAGGGTTTGAGAGTAGTGGTCTGATAGAAGGGTTTGAGAGTAGTGGTTTGAGAGTTAGTAGGGTTTGAGAGTAGGGTTTGACAGTAATGGTTTGAGAGTAGTGGTTTGAGAGTTAGTAGGGTTTGACAGTAGTGGTCTGATAGTAGGGTTTGAGAGTTAGTAGGGTTTGAGAGTAATGGTTTGACAGTTAGTAGGGTTTGACAGTAGTGGTCTGATAGTTAGTAGGGTTTGAGAGTATGGTTTTAGAGTTAGTAGTGGTGTGAGTAGTTGTTTGAGAGTAAGTAGGGTTTGAGAGTAGTGGTCTGATAGAAGGGTTTGAGAGTTAGTAGGGTTTGAGAGTTAGTAGGGTTTGACAGTAATGGTTTGAGAGTAGTGGTTTGAGAGTTAGTAGGGTTTGACAGTAGTGGTCTGATAGTAGGGTTTGAGAGTTAGTAGTGGTGTGAGTAGTGGTTTGAGAGTAAGTAGGGTTTGAGAGTAGTGGTCTCATAGTAGGGTCTGAGAGTAGTGGTTTGAGAGTTAGTAGGGTTTGAGAGTAGTGGTCTGATAGTTAGTAGGGTCTGAGAGTATGGTTTGAGAGTTAGTAGGGTTTGAGAGTAGTGGTCTGAGAGTTAGTAGGGTTTGAGAGTTAGTGTTTGACAGTAGTGGTCTGAGAGTTAGTAGGGTTTGAGAGTAGTGGTTTGAGAGTTAGGGTTTGCCTATCTAGAGAACTACTTGTCCGTGTGATGAAAGTTGAAAGCACCTTTGGCACTACTTATTTGTCTTAGATCTGTAACGTGGATATCATGTTCATCTACTTTTTCCTGTTACTGATGGCTACAAATTAGAATTGTAAGTCACTGGCATAATTGTTTACACAAGAGTAATAAATTAGCACAGAGCAGAGAAGGAAGTTGCCCGCATTGTGAAATGACCATACATTTTAATTAATTTTAACAACTGTCTCAACAGAAATCAGTTGCAACTTAAAGGATCTGACCTCCCCAGTGCAAGATGTGCGATTACAATTAAAAACCCCCAAAATAATACAAGTAATATGTTGCTATATCTTATTCCCTAAACATTTTAAAACACTGCAACATAAAACTATACAAATAACAACATGTATTGCTAAAGCTGGTGATAAAGATGTCCAGTACCTACATTATCAGAACACACTAGTGTGTAACCATTATATTAACACAGACATACTACAGTAATAAATAAGACAATCACTGACTACCAAATAACAATACATCACTTGTCTTGAAATGGAAGCGGAGACCTCAAAATGAATAACACATTTCTTTGTGCAGTCTCTATAAATCCGAAATGAAAGATTCTTACAGCTCAGAATAGAAAACCTATCCGAATGCATGCATAGCATCTACTGCCATGTATTGTACTATTTGCATAGCAACTGCAGGAAGCTGCAAATCTGGCTTGGTATCCCCTGTACTTTGCCAAGCTGTGCCTGTCACTGCCAACAACACTTAACAGTGGAAAAGTGTGTTTCTAAAAAGTGCAATAGCACTCTGAAATATTGTCGGGTGTCAACATAAAACTGCATTTTGTAATAACCCTGCCGTTACAAGGCTTCCTGTAGCTTTCATAAGAAGTTTTCCTTCACTCCCTGCAGATAATCAGCCCACTAATAACACAAACATTCAATTAAAAATATCATCATGTAAAAAGGCCTTAATACAATAAGTGCCAGAGGGAATGGTAATGTTATAGAAATGGGTCTGAATTTAACTTATACATTTTAAAACCAAAAGTACCACACATAAACTAATAGAAGCATGGTCTTGTTGCAGGATTGAAGTATTTAAAATTTGTCACAGGACCACCCAGACATTTTGCAACTGGTCTCAACATTAAATCTTAATGACTCATGAAGAGCGGAAAGACCATCATTAACATATTCATTCATATATTTTCACAGAAATGAAAATACTGCAAATGTTAAAACATGCATTCATCTAACTTTAAACTTCAGTACCTGGACTAGTTTAGTATTTTAATCTGGCTCATGAGTGATACTCATTTTAAAGTGTGTGAGGGTGGGTAGCACCTGTCCTGAAAGACAAATCTTGCTTCGTGGAATGTAAACAAACTTGCTGGTAAACAAATTTTGCTTTCTTAAAGTACATCAAATATTTTTGGAAGAAATTAAAAACAGACACCAATATCATGATTGTGGGACATTGCAATCTACAGATGACAAATTACAATGCGATATTCTGAATCCACTACTTGCATAACAAAACTACATAACTGACCAATGAGGCATACAGCTGCTGTTAGTTTATTTTTTATTCGTAACCTTTAACGAAAGGCCCGATGTCTTGGAGGGTCTAGTATTGCCACTCACTACTTTGCAACTTATTTCATTATTTTATTGTGTGCAATTGCCATTTCAATGTGGTCTCATTGGATGTTAGCAATAAATTATGAGTACATTTTGCTTGACCAGTGTAAACGAAAAAAAAGTACCTAAAGCCTGTTTACATTGCATACACAAATACGTTGTTTATTCCCCTTTGTTTTTGTGGTGAACATAAACGTGTCCTTAATTATGACTTTGTTTTTCTGTAAAAAAAAAAAAAAAAAAAAAGATAGGAGTCATTTCACTGAGCGAACTACGAATGTGGTTAATTTCTTGAAATCAAAACAAAGCAATCGCACACTCAATATTTCCAGTTTAAGAATATTTTTGAGTCGCCGCAATCAAATCCCCAAGCTCTTTCATTGAGCGAACAACTGTGGTTAATTTATTTAAAGTAAGACTTTAACTGGTGCTACCACCTGATTTTCGCTACACAAAATGATTGAATTCATTGTTCGTTCTCTAAAGGACAATACAAGATAAACAGTTGTTTTTTCCCCCCAACCCTGGTGGTGTTAAACATCTTTCAGTTGTCTTCACAGGTTTGTCTTATTACCCGCAATAACATTTATACAGGAAATAACAACCCCCAAAAAGCAAACAGCGAGTAAGTGTTCTACTGGCTCCACAGTACTGACTTGCTTATTCTTCAATTTAAACCGCAGTATTAAACTACAGTATTAGATTTAAGTGTAAGAGAAAACGTTTTGAAATCTGTGACGGCGTACGTATGTAAGTAATTGATAATGTAAAGGGAAACACCTGCTTATGATGGCCATAAATTCATACAATCCATCTCCACCGACACTGCTGCGAGTACTGGCCTGAGTGATGAAGATGTTTAAATATTTCTGCCAACTTGTTTTTATTATTATTAAACACAGTTTCAATAATATATAACGCAACTCCATTTTCTTACAAGGCCTATCCAGAGTTTTAATAATTGATCACGCAATCAACCAAACTACTGGAACTACTTTCTCTCCACCTGAACGTACTAAAAGCCTTCCCCCTTCGCCTCCCGATTTGCAGAGGGGTAAATATCTCGCTATCTATTGGATAAGCGCTTGTCAGTCATGCCACGTCGCTCGCGGAATGTCTAGAGGCCCAGCCCAAGAATCAACGCAACAGGTTTCGGTGCTGCGTACAGATGTGTTTAAATGTTTTAGTTTTAATCAATACATTTTAAGACACTCAAATGTTTAAGGCAGTACCTGAAACGGGTTGACGTCCACTGGGTCCGCAAAAGGGTTGCTGTCGAATCCTGACATTTTCGGTTGTTTACTCTGGCTGCCCTATACAGAATAAACCCTCAGCCCTCTTTCGCACTTCTGTTTGTTTCTTTCACCAAGCACAACTTCCTGGAGACGAGCGCTGTGCGCATGCGCGTTTGGGTGTGACGACAGGGCTTGTCACTGCTGGGTCGTCTGGGGTGGGGAAAGTTAGCGTTGTGACCCGGTGCACTTATAAAACAAAAATACCACTTGCGTTGTTATAACATGTTTGATTTGAACATCTGTCTAGATTATTTCCATCCAAAGTTGCAAAATATATTCAAAACAAAACAAACAAACAGGTAAATATCACACCTGGTATTCTGCTAGTTAAAATGCCTCTCTACGCAATTCGATTTTAAATTTGAAAAAAACAAAACAAAGGTTGTTTTTTAGGGTTCTTTCTACATACAGTAAAAGGAGAATTTTACAGTTCATTATTACAATATGTTGTCTTCATAAATATATGGATCGTTCTATTGCACTTACACACTTTTTCACCTCAACAACGATGGAGTGACAATGCTTATGCTACAGCTAAAACCTTGTGGCTGCCTTATTTTAAACTACAAAATTGTGAATTCTATTTTTGTACATGCTCAGTACTGCTGCTCTAATGTCACTCGCTGCCAAAAATAAAACAGCTGTAACACGCAACGTTTTGGGCGCGTTAGCTTTTCTGACGTCTGCGGAGCTGACGTGCCAACCCACTGCAACAATGGAGGAAGTAAGAGGTCAGAATCATTCAGCAGCTATTATATTGCATTTAAACCTATAACAACGAGCTCTGGTGACATGCAAAGAAACTGTTATGTAATTAACAAGTCGATAGAAAGTAACGGCCACTGTAAAAGCTTTAATATTATTTTCATGTGTTCAACAAAATGCTTTATAGTACTACACTGCATCGCTACAGTACGGATGCGAAATTATTAAGTGTTTCATATTCTGTGTCGAGATTGTTGTATTCTTTTGGGAAAAAAAAAAAAAGTAAAACAATGGGGGAAATGTTCATTTAACCGTCACCGGAGCAATACTGTTTTTCGCAAAAATAATGTGTTTCAGTAAACTTCGGGGATGTGATGGAATGAAAAAAACGATGTTGGTGCAGTAGCTGGCTGCCAATACAAAGTGCAGTTTTTAACCCTTTCATGCGTGACATATCGAAAATAACAGAACAAAAAACATTTCAAGTAGTTTTAGACGCAAAATAAATATTTTTAATTGACATTTTTTTCTTAACACACTATCTCATACCTACACGCATATAAGTATTATACATGTGCGTCTTCAATGTGTCCCCATATAAAAACTAGAATAGTTGTGTTTTTTTTTTTATTTTTATATTCATTGCCACCAGAGGTCGTCATGCATGAAGGGGTTAAGCTATCAGCGTAAGAGTTTTTTATTGTGTCATTT
The DNA here is from genome assembly GCF_017654505.1 of Polyodon spathula. Lineage (NCBI taxonomy): Eukaryota > Metazoa > Chordata > Actinopteri > Acipenseriformes > Polyodontidae > Polyodon > Polyodon spathula. Next base: position 23,021,897 of record NC_054552.1, read on the forward strand.
ATTTTGCTTGTACAATGTTTTCAGAGCTCTTGAATATGTTTTCCCCTCTTTACCCACAGTTCCTTATATATGTCCCATCATAGTTTAGTGATTTGGAGCTAACCTCCCTCACGACACTGTAGTACATATCTCTTTAACGTTTTTAATACATTAGGGGTTTTTATGCTGAATCCATTTCTAGCACTCATCTACCTAACAACACTAGGTAGTCCAAGATTAGTCCTAATCAGGGTCTTTGAAACTAGCAGTTAATGAGGTTCAGTCATAACAGTTTGTGCTGTTCCCACAGTGTTTCCTCTGTCCTGTGTGGTACAGAAGTACGCCTGGGGGAAGGTGGGGTTAGACAGTGAGGTGGCCAAGCTTGTCGTTAGTGGAGATCCATTGGCTGTGATTGAAGAAGACAAACCCTATGCAGAGGTAATGGTATTTTAAATGGCTGTTACAGTAAGTTGTTTAGAAAACTTCCAGTAATTATTGTTTATTGCTTTTACAAAAAATGTGTGATAATTTGGTCTAAACAAATTTATAACAATACTGTAATTTTAACTGCTCCTTCGTGTAACAGAGTTGTTTATTGCAACCTAAAATGTGGCTTTGCATTTGCAATTACTTTAAAATAGGGCTGATACAGTTAGTTTACAGACCTTTCCTAAGGTAATATTAGTTAAAGATTAGTGCTAATCGGGCCCATATAACCAGACAATATTTGGTCTAATCACTTAGCGCTATCCTCTGCCCAGTAATTGGCTTACTGCTTGAAAGGGATTTCGTGTGAATGAGTTGTTCTTTATCAAGGTTGTGCAGGGGTCATTAAAGCTTCTCTTAGTACAGAGGAGCTGAGCAGAATTCTCTTTTCTGCATGCAAAATTAGATCTGATATGAAGAGGTCACGATTAGCCCATAGAAACTGACAGTCTCACAGAGTACATGTGTCCACTGTATTAAAGGAGATTGAGATGTCTCACACAGTTTATGCTACATTGTGCAGCTATGAACCCCCTGCTTAAGTACACTGACGTATTATTACAATTTAAACCCTATACGGACTTGCATGGGTTCACTGAAAACTCAGTAGTCCTTAAACTAACATAGCTCGGAAGCTGAGATTTGGGGGATTATAGTGGAATGGATTAATGGACAAGCCCTCATGACCCTGGAGCCATCTGCTGAGATCCTTTTACACCAGCTTGGAGTAGCAGGGAAGGATAATCATTGGAACTGTGTGCAGTTTCAAGAACAGAGATCTCGGTAGTGGAAAGAGCTTTATAAAGCCAGGGCTGTCCTCTAATTTTGTAAATCTTTTCGCCTTCCTCCCCCCCTCTCTCGACCAGTTGTGGATGGGTGCCCATCCCAAAGGAGATGCCGTCATCCGAGATAACCGGATTTCCCAGAAGACACTGGGGCAATGGATAGCGGATCATCCTGGCTGCTTAGGGTCGAAGGTCAAGGATGCTTTCCAGGGCCAGCTGCCCTTCCTGTTCAAAGTCTTGTCTGTCAACATTGCGCTCTCCATCCAAGCTCATCCCAACAGGGTAAGCACTACACTGCAGTACAATAAGTTTTATTGAGGAAAGACAGTTGACATGAGCATCTGTCACAGCAGAGTGACTTGCTTGGGTTTGGAGCTCAGCCTCACCTTTGCAGGCACGGTGTTCGTTCAGAATTTTATCAAAATCTGTCAACCGGTGCCTGACAAGGCCAAACATTAGGTGGAGACTGGAGAGGAGGAGGTAAACTTGGAGCCTGACACTGGCTTTAAAGAGATGTTTAAATGGAACTGGCTGGAATACTATTGGTAGCTGCCACTGACTGAAGGTTGACATGATGGTTGCAAGGATTTTCCTGCCAATCATATGATCATATTTAGAGGTGAATGACAAGTTTCCTGCTTGAAACCTTGCACCACTTTACATTCATCACAAAGTCTGGAATGGATCAGTGGACACTTGGCCATTGATTGACTGAGAGTTGTTAACAATTAAAAACAGAAACTTACAGAAACTATGTGCCTTTTGTGTATCAGTTATATGATTTGGATAGCATGGCTTTTTATTTAGCCCTATATATTGTTTTTCTGTTTTCTCCTTTTTATTTTTCTGCAGGAGTTAGCAGCAAGGCTCCACACTCAGTTCCCTGAGCATTACCCTGACAGCAATCACAAACCTGAAATGGCCATCGCACTCACCCCCTTTGAGGGGCTCTGTGGCTTCCGGCCTGTGGAGGAGATTGGAGAATTTCTAAAAAGTAAGCTCTGGAGAAGTGTTATGCTGTTTGTAGTGTAGTTTTCACAAAGGAATCAAACCATTGTACCATCACAGAACGAACTACTTTGTTTGCAGGAATGAGTGGCGGACTTGCTGTTTCTTGCTTTTGTGGTTTTATGCTGTTATTTTCTCTCTGAAATTTCCCTATTACAAATGAAATTGTAAGAAAAGATTTCTGAGAAGTGTTTTTATATGAACTCTTTCAACCTGGTAGACCTGTAAACAGGTCTAGGAAATAAAACTTCACCTGAAACAAATCTATTTTAAAATATTACTTTTTGTTCTATGTAGATCAGTGTGGAATATAAAACAAATGTAAAAATGATCTCACTTACAAAACATGTTCCAAGTGTGTGAGTTTCCAATGTGCTGTGCTGTGCTGTGCTTTTGCAGAGGTCCCCGAGTTCCTCGCCCTGGTTGGGAACGCGGCAGCGGAGGAGCTGCAGAGCAGTGTGGAAGACCTCCTCAGAGTGCCCGGAGCCCTGAAGAAGTGCTTCACTAGGATGATGAACTGCGAGAAGAAGGTGTTTGTCAACCAGCTTAACATTCTGGTCAAAAGAGTCTCGGAGGAAGGTGTGTGCTGACTGTCTCGCTGTGTTACATGTGGTGGGCTACAGGTAGCTGTTTGTCGTATATCACAATACACAACTTATGTATTAGTTGACCCAGTAAATATTAATTGACCCAGTAGCGACAGTAAATATTATTATAGATATTTTTGGTGCCGATTATACTACAGAGATCTTATCCAAGGTCCTCTCTTGATCCTGTGACGTTTTGCCTGTTGCATTATTAATGTAGTTATTACAGATTTATAGAAAGCATGTAAAACATATGGATGAAAGATGACGCGCCATTGCTCAGAGATTTTAACAGGAAAGTGTGTAAACTCAAAACTCTCGAAAAACAGTTTAAGCAGTGTTGCCAGACTGGTGACAGATTTGTTAGGAAATACTGACACCTAGTGGTATAACAATGAATTGCGTTAGACACATTTTGTTTTGTTTTTATTTAAAATAGTGATAATAAGTTATATTATTGTTGAGCAGGTCATTGGTGTTTCTAATTGATATAGTTAAAGGAAACTTCCAGGGGGTATCAAATAAAATAAGATTCCTGCTATGTTTTTGAGGGTTTTCTGCATTTTCCCCTTTTGAATTCAGACCTTCTTGGTACATTTCAAGAGCCCTTGTAACTCTTCTTTCTCTACTTCTAGCGGCCGCCGGGAAAGATACAACCGGAAGTAATGGAGAATTGTTGCTACGGTTACACTCCCAGTTTCCGGGTGACATCGGCTGCTTCTCCATCTACTTCCTGAACATGGTAAAGTTGGAACCAGGAGAGGCCATGTTCCTGGGAGCCAACGAGCCTCATGCTTACCTGTTTGGAGGTGAGAACTAACGTTGCCCTCCGAAAACTTTACTAGGATTTTCAAAGCTTTTACACTCGCCAGTAATTTAATCCTGTTTAGGACACACTGTGGGAAGAAGCCTTGTAGATGAAGATTCTGAAACAAGTGTTATAAATAGCATAGATAGTGTGGTTTATTAGGATACTAGAGTAAGCAGTTGCGAGTGGGGACAGCACATTTAAACAGTAATGTGTGCCACAGATCATGTCGCTGATATTTTCTGGACACACACACTGAGGTTAACAGTGTTCTGCTGTTCTTCTCTTTTGCAGACTGCATCGAGTGCATGGCATGTTCCGACAACACAGTGCGAGCAGGCCTGACTCCCAAGTACATTGACGTCAACACCCTTTGTGAGATGCTGAGCTACACTCCAGCTCCAGCCAGCTCTAAAATCTTCCCTGTGTCCCGGGACCCTTGCGATCCCTTTCTTTTCATGTACGACCCCCCTGTCCCAGACTTCACTGTCATTAAGATACAGGTAACCCACTACATGAATACATTGCCTTTTCCAATAAAAAAAAAAAAAAAAAAGTTTCCTCTAATGAAGTGTGACAGTGTCCCCTGTGGTTTATCCAGTAATGAGAGCTTGCTGAATTGAGTCCTGGTTGTGCTGAGTTTATGATCTTGACTGCGGGCCCACAGGGAGCAATCCATTGGCCTGGGGATAGTTAATTTCACTGTGCTTCAGTAACCTTTACTGGTCAGGCATCTGAAAAGCCGAGGCAGAGACACTAGCCAAGGCTGGGCCTCCAGGGATCAGTAGCTTGGATGCATCCATTGCTTAGGTTCGCCAGAAGAAAATAATGCTTAACAGTGATCTTCAGTCCTTGTGCTCGGTAAGTAGATGATGAACATAAATGTTGGAGTAAATTAATTGGACATAAAAGAAATGTAAAAGCCTTGCGCCTCTTAATGTGGTGTGTGCAGTTAGCACCTCTAACGGGGGCTCTTGTGCCTTGCAGGTCCCTACGTCGGTGAAGCAGTACACAGTGTCCCCCATTGACTCTGCCAGCATCCTGCTGGTGGTGCAGGGAGAGGCCACCGGTGCCTCTACAGCAGGCCTCTCAGAGATGAGCATTAAGAGCGGCTCAGTGCTCTTCATCTCCGCCAGCGAGAGCGTGTCTCTGCACATCACCTCACCCGCAGGCATGCTGCTCTTCCGGGCCTGCTGCCTGTTGTAGGTCCAGGGAACACCAGGTCTGGGACTACGTAGCAATAGACTGGTCTTAGAACTGGGCCGGAAACTACCTAGACACTGTAACTTTTGTCATCCTTAAAAAAAAAAAAAATAATTAAAGAAAAAAAGAGAGGGAAATAAAACCAGGTTGTGCAAAGTGAACAGGAGTGGAATATTGAGTTCATTAATGCTGGATTGACACACAGTTTTTAAGTGCTTTTGGGACAATGTGACAAGTTAATTGGTCCCAATGCATTTTGAGGGGATGTTTAGTGAATCCAACAGTAGTTTCACTCCTTGAAGCACATGTAAACAAAATCAAAAATAAACATTAGTTTAATTCTAGTGGACTCTTACAAAAATTTCTTCTTTGTAACAGCAGTTCTGTCTTAGCACTCAGGAAAGACGAAGGTTAGGGCAGCTGCAGTACCCTATTGTCAGTGCCTACACATGGTGAGGCACCATGCCCTGCTGTCATGTCCCCCCCCCACCCCCCAGTTGTGTACATGAATGTGAAATAACATTAAATACTCTGGATGATATGTTTGCATCTCAGTGATATCAGAATAAATTATTAAGTTATACTTGTTACCATATTTTAACATTGCATACAATTTAGCATTGCTTGATTAGGTTTAAAATCGCGGTGTGATCCTCAAACAAGTGTAAAAAGTATTCACAAGTTATCTAGAAGCTGCGGTAAATCCAGAGCAGGTTGTGCCAAATTTTAAAAGTTTTCACAAGTTGTCTAGAAGCTGTGGTAAATCCAAAGGAGGTTGTGCCAAATTTTAAGATTCACTGAATGGATGTCAGTACTTATGATAAAGACCTTTCATTACTAAACATATTGTTTATTTGTGACACATGCTAAGACTTCAGTATTTTATAAACTAGTCCATTCAGACAGGTACATGGTTGAATATCTGAAACCACAGGGATACTTTGGATACATTGTTGTAGGCAAGTCTGAAAACATATTTTAATTTAACTATTAAGAATGCTAAGAATGGAAGATGGACAGGTCCACTGAACCGGTATGCATACCAGCATGGGTTTGTTTGTCAAACAAATAGTGTATGAACGTTTATGTTTGTAAAACCTTTAATAAATATCTAATGAGTAATGCATTTGTTTCTTCTCCTGATTTATTTATTTAACATGTCTCTCTGCCTCTTAGCAACTCCACTCAAAGGCATGACATAGTAAAGTCTGGACTGCTATGGAAACTCCAGTGACAGAAGAACAAGGTTACCTCTGTTGGCTCCATCAGCTTCAAATGTATTTATTTAACCAGGACAGAACCCTTGAGATATATCTTATTTCAACGGGGGGCTGGCAAGAGAAGCAGCAAGAAATAGCATTATTAAATCAAGAAAGAAAGAAATTGTCAAACAGGACAAAAACACTTCAAACAATCTTTTCTTGACAAACTATATTTTCTTGTCTATTTATGGGCAGCCGTAATTCAAAGACATTAAACAAACAAAAAAACAGCACGCAGAAATTTCACTCAAAGAAAATATTTTATTAAAAGTATTATGCATCCCAAAATTCTATAGTTTTTTTTTTTTTTTTTTTTTTGGTTTTTCTAAATTTTTGTAAATATAGTACCATACAAAATTAAATCAAACATAAAACCAATTGTAGTGTTACACCAACCATATTGTGTTATTCTAATCTATTGCTGTTATTAAATGTCAGAATTGTTTTGCACTAGATCCTGGGGTCAATGCAATTGATCTCAACAGTAAACCGTTCAAATGTGAAACCCATGACCTGGGTTCGATTCCGGGCTCGGGTCTGTCTGTGTGGAGTTTGCATGTTTCCCTGTGTTCGCATCAGTTTTCGCCGGGTAGTCCGGTTTCCAATCCAAAGACATGCTGGCTAGGTGGATTAGCCTCTCTAAATTGCCCCTTAATTGCCCTGCGATGGACTGACGTCCCATCCATGTTTTAGTCCTGCCTTGCACCCTGTGTCTGCCGGGTTAGGCTCTGGCTCACCGGAACTCTATAGGATTAAGCGGTTACAGATAATGGATGGAGGGATGGACATACCTGTACACGAGTCTGCTAGAAATGACTGGGGAGCTCCAGGCCATATACAATAAGAAGTGAGAGTTGGAGTTTAGTAGAGATTCAGCCCGCGTTAATTCTAGGAAACTGTGTTACTGAAGAGGGCACTACTTCTGAATACTGAGAATTGCAGGTTTAGGGTTTAAATACCTAAAACAATAACCCTAACACTTAAAAAATGTACAAAACACATAAACTAATATTTCTTTACATATTTCTGAGCGATCAGGATTTCCTTTATAAAAGTTTACCACAGTATTTTTGCTGTTTTTCCATGCTTTTCCCATGGTTATACTGTGCAATTACAATAGTTTACCCTGGTTTGTCACGTTTATTAATATGCTTTACCATACCCCTAGAATTCTTTACTTTTACTATGGGAAACTTGCATAAGGGTTGGCAGTGCTATTTCTGAAACTGACAGCCCACAGTCATACACTGCTACACATTTCCTGTCTAAATCTGTATGTTATCACTGCATTGGAGTATTTGCTCTCTTTATTTAATTTAACAAAAATTTTAATGGAATGATTAAAATGTTTGTACCATGGCAGTGAAACTAGTTATCATAAGTTAATAAACCTTTATTCAATGTATTGACTGTGTCTGAAATCACTTTCACTAACCCTGAAACAAACATCTAATTACCCATCTCTATTGCTCTAGCTTTGATTAAAAAAAAAGGTCTGTGCGTTTCTGACGATTGTAGAAAGTTTGCTGGGACCCAGCTCATTGAGCAGATGTCTCAACAAATGCTTCAAGCCCTTTTTAGGATCTTCCTGATATGCTCGCTTCATGGTCTCTAAACTGATACCCTGTTGAGCCAGTGTCTGAGCTGAGGGTTTAGTGACAGCCATCGCCAAGACTAGAGGCTGCAGAGAAATGTGAGCTTCCAACTGAACAAGGGAGAACAGGTGCTTCTCTTGTGCAGGGCGTAAGGATTGGTAGAGCTCCTGCAAATTTCTGACGGCTGCTAAAGTGTTGTGCGCTGGATATGATTTTTTGAGCAACACCTTTGCCAGATCCTGCTGGGAAAACTTCTTGATGTCTTTGCCTTTTAAGTTGTCTCTAGCCAAAGATTCAGTGTCCAGAAAGCCGGACACTGACTCCTGCAACTGATCTTTCAGGCCGAGTTCATCAAGATGCCTACACAGAATGGGGCACTTGTTCTTCCAGATGTTGTGCCCTACTAGTATTGTAGGCTGAACCAGCGCGCGGAGGAAGGCCAGGAAGGCCGTCAGGGCCTCAGTGCGGGTCTTGGTTTGAACCAGATGGAAGAGAGATCCTCTGAAATGCTGGGAATGTCGTATGGAGATGTTAAAAATCTTGTCTTGGCCGATAGCAGACAGCTGGATAATATCAGGTGCGCGTTCTGAATAGAAGACAAATAAAGCACTGGTGAATTACTTTTTCTCTACTCCCAATCCATTGTTTACATTTTCCATGATGTAGTTTTTGTAGCTGGTGTGGGAAATTAGACATGCAAAATAATATAAAATGTAACTAGACTGCCCTAAAATACTACAGTTTTATACAGTTGATTTAAACAGCATCATAGTAAATATTATCACCACCATGCAGTAAACGTTTTTTATAAGGGCTACTACCTTCGGCAGTCGGAGGTTATAAAAATGACACCTTCAAGGCATATTATAGATGTGCTATAGCTTAAATTTGACCACAGCTATACAGTAAATAAGTAAATAAAGGAATTAAATACTGTACCTTGTCCAGTGGTCTCCAAGTCAAAAAACACAAGGGTGCAGGTTTCTATGTTGAGGTTGGGTTTGAAGAAAGAGCTGTTCAGGTGTGACTGGGAGGCACTCATATCCCCATCATTCTCCTCGCCACTATTCAGCATATCAGAGGTCTTTTGAAAACAGCAAAGACAATGAGCTACATTCCAAAAGCTATTTCTTCCAAATTCTCATTTAGAAAGGAGAAAAACAACTGTTAAATAGGAACAAATATCTGAGGAATTGAATTCCAGGCCGTTCAGATATTCTCCAGTTAAGGGGTCTCCAACCCTGGACCTGGAGATCCCCTATCCAGCAGGTTTTCTAGGTGTCTTTACATCATCAGTGGCTAAAGATCTGGAACACCTGTTAATCTTGACTAATTAAGCCAATAATTGGTGCAATTAGGTAACAGAGATTGGTTGAAACGAAAACCAGCAGCCACAGTAGCTTTCCAGGACCAGGGTTGGAGACCTCTGCTCTAGTTATTTAAAAATGACACTTCAGAGTACAATCCTTTGTAAATGTCCATTATATATACTTACCCCAGATTGTGTCTCTTCACAGTCATCATCATTGTAATCCAGTAGGGAATCATCTGTTAATTTTTAGTAAAGAAAAATATGTTTAGGTCTGAAAGATAATGCCCAATTAGTCCTCATTTACACTACAAATTGGGAATGGTGGCTCAGTCAAGTATCAATGTCAAAGCTGTTGATCACTGAAACACCAACAGGACTCATTGTAGAAAGAACTTTTTTTTTTGCGTCAAATACCATTGACCACATATTAAGAGAAACATATAGCAAAATATTAAATCCACTGACTATAACGTGTTCTTGGCCACAAGGGCTTGTAGTTAAATAGCCCATCACTTGACAAGTATAACCAGTCAAGAACAACAGTTTTAAATGGACCTACCCTTTCATGAACACTTACCACTTTGTTGCCCAACATTAGGAGGTAAAGCATTCAGTGAAGCTGGACTGAAACCTGGCTTTTCAAGGGAAGGTGTGTAAGGGCGCTTAGGTGGTGGTTCAGAGGCTAAAGATGTTCCAGGTTTAATGTCTTCATCATCCTGCCTCTCTCTTTTAGTCTTTATCGGTGTTGAAGTCTTCAGGGTTATCAAAGAACAAACAGAAAACAATGTTTAACACATAAACCTCAACACTGTAAGTCATGGGTGTCAAGATTAGTCAAACTGGCCTGAGAGAGAGTAATACTGGACTGTGAGAAGAATGGTGCTGTGAGAAGACTGGAAGGGGTAGTTGTGTTGTGGTGGACCCATGAGAAGACTGGAAGGGGTTGTTGGGTTGTGGTGGACCTGTGAGAAGACTGGAAGGGGTTGCTGGGTTGTGGTAAACAGAAGGTTAAGTTCTGTCCATACAACAGTACTAGTGAAACCTTAAATACTAAATATCCAATACATAGACCTGTCTGAATGCTGTTTGAGCTTGACTAGTTGCAAACAATGAAAAATAATGACAGAAAAAACAGAACAGGCAGGTATTTGTACATGTAGCAGTCCCTTACTTTGAAACAATCATTCAAGAGCCACAATTCCATAACCTAAAGTACAATCTTTACTTGCTCCACTTTTATAAGCACATTACTCACAAAACACATACTGAAAGAAACAAAATACATGTTCTTACTACAATGCAACTTGCCTCCAAATTTGTTCCTGTAGCAATATCTAAAGAATAAAACAAGAAAAATATATATAAATTCAGTTGGCAACCATGAGCTTTACAAACCTAATTTCCATTGTGAAATACTAGGAAATAAAAATACTTTGAAAGTAATTGGATTGATTGACATAATTTTTATTAAACAATACTCACCTTTACTCACCATTAGGCTGCCCAATAGGTTGAGTTGCTCCAGGTCAGTTTTCTTAAACTCTACTGTGAAGTCCAGTGTGTTTGCATTCCCAGGCTTACTTCTCTGGAGCTGCTGCAGAGACGATTTCACAAACGCCTGCATCTCCATCACTTCTTCATCAGTGGCATACTTGATCATTTTCTCCACCAGATCCTTGCTGCCTTCAATTCTCTTCTGCACATCCTCCATGTGAAGCAGCTTCTTGCTCATCTTGGCATCCATGCCCTTGTAAATTCCCTCCAGCTCTTTCAACAGGTCTTCTCCTTTCTGCTCCAACTTCCTCACGGCTTCTTTCACTGACACCTTGATCTGTTCTTCTAGCTCCTTTTTTTGGGACTGATGGTCGCCCTTCAGATTCAACAGCTTCTTCAAGATGTCTTTGAAGGCATCCTCCTTCTTACACAGCTTAGTGCACATTTTATGAAGATTATCCTTCTGCTCTTGGGCCTCTTGCTTGATGTCCCTGTACTCATGATCGGGAGGCTTGTGCATCAGTACAGTGCAAGTGGTGCAAATGGACTTGGCACAGGTTCGACAGAAGATACTAAAAGGAATACAAACACAATAATAAATGCATTGAATTGCAGGAAAAAACATAATTCCATTAGACAATAGGATCTGCAATAGCATTAATCACAAGACATGAAAAGCATATAAAAGCCACTCAAAAATATAATACAGAGTAGATGAAACAAGTGTTATATTTTCACTTTGGCTTCAGAGCAGTCCACTCATTCTGCCACAGCACTATAAGATCTTAAATGTATTCTCACCTGATTGTCTCTTTGTCGTGGTTGGGGCAGTAGGGCTGCCTCTTCTTCCGAGCAGTGGCCAGGAATTCCTGAGAGCTCATCACTTTCAGGGACTCCAAGCTCTCCACTAAGTGACTGTCCTTCGCTATGAACACCTGGTGGGCTTCAAAACACTTCTGGCACAGAAACTTTTCGCACTCGAAGCACATGGACCCCGCCGAGGCATTACAGCAAGAGCAGGACAGGTAACCAACCCTGCCTATCTGCCTCAGGATGTCCAGTTTGCTTTGCAGGTCAGATAAAAGCTTGTTGTCCTTCACCTCAGCCTTCTCGGTGGGCTGGTGGCAGGTGGGGCAGGTGACAACGTGAGACCCGCCCTGATCTCTCAAACATGTCTGACAGAAGCTGTGCAGGCAGGAGAGCAGCTTGGGAGAAGTGATGCTACAAGAGCAGACACCACACTGCAGGAACTTGTCTGAATTTAGGGCCATGATCCTATAAATAATTAAAATAATAATAATAATAATAATAATAATAATAATAATAATAATAATATATATATATATATATATATATATATATATATATATATATATATATATATATATATATATACACACACACACACACACATCTATCTATCTATCTATCTATCTATCTATCTATATATATATATATATATATATATATATATATATATATATATATATATATATATATAGATAGATAGATAGATAGATAGATAGATACACACACATACACACATATCTATCTATCTATCTATCTATCTATATATTTCACCCAGAGTTATAGCTGAGCAACCATCAGAGAAACACTGATACTAGTGTCCCTGTAGCTAAACTAACCTTAAGAAAATTTAAACTAACTAGAAAATAAACACAGTCTCCATTGTGTTGGATAATGTATGTGTCCACTGTCAGGTGACTCAGTTCAATCACTTGAATTGATTAGTGCAACCGCCTTAGTATTTATTACATTTTCTAGTTTTGTGCATTTAAATCTTAAATTAAAATGTCAGATCAGATATTTTCCCTCCAGATCAGAGGTTTTACGTTTCTGCTCAGGGCAATCTGGAGGTGAGAAATTTTTCTGTCTGAAACTAGTTTTTTCTTAGATGTATTTATTGATAACGCGCAATTAGATGCACACCTGATAATTTTATATTCCTGGTAACTTAAAAAAGTAAAGCTCCTTTCTTATGAAAATGCACATGCAGTGGATTCCTTGTGAGTTTTATGCATTTAACCTGAATATACGATTAAAAGAACATATTTGTAAATTTAAAAGAAATGGGCTTCACAATTGTATACAATTACAATCGGGCATACAAAAATGAAATGTACCTGTAATAGAATACACTGTACACGTTACTGATAACTGCATAAAACGTTTAGGCACACGACTATGTAATTAACACGAATCTGCTGCAATATGATTTTGATGTGCTTCATATTCTTTAACGTTGGATTTCCGTGATACTTAGATTAAATCACTACATACTGAGCATTTCACAAGCCTATGTGAGATTACAGATATAGTACCTGCAATTACAAAAACAGGAACTCGCGCTCTGATACTAAAAAAGAAATGTCTTCTTACATTAGGTAACATTAGCGCGGGTTGGGGGTGCTGTCAACACTGTGCAGTACATATCATTGCTAGCTGACCAATTACTGAGAACCGTTTCTCTAAAAACCTTTGTGAGTTTGCATTGCTTATGAAAACGCTACATCCCATTGCTTTCTTAAATAAAATAAACACACATATCATTTTGAGATCAATGTCTTTAAATACAGAACAACATGTTTCCTACCATCTTCAATAACAACAACAAAAACATGAACTTACCAAATTTGATAAACAAAAGTGTGTGTTTTTTTTTTTTTTTCCAAGTCGGATGGTTGAGGCCAGTTTCTTTTTCAGCCCAGTGTCAAAATTTCAGTTTCGATTTGTTAAATTTACGTCACAGCAGTAAAATTATGCGCCTTTTCAGTGGAAATAGTGCCTGTAACTACTGGCTCCCACCCTGACTGTAACTGCTGGTTCCCAACCTTTTCTCTGCCGCGGCACACCTAGATACCTTTCGTTCTTTTTTGAGTCACACCACTATATTGTCTCCAAATGAACTTGCCCTCTAATCGCCTCAGTTTAAGCTGTTTGTTACCTTTGCCATTTTCGTAACATCATTAATTTTATTATACAGACTGTGACAAGTGTTTTCAGTCGACCCCTGCATTCACACCAACAAGACGCCAAATTATTGAAAACATTTGTTTTATATGATGAACAACACATAATACAAAAGTTGTACCAATCAAGAAACATCAACTAACGGTATTATTATGTAATACCTATGTGGTACTAAGGTCATACTTTCTGTACTGTGAGTAAAGCTTATGTAAAACTTAACTAAGAGAATACAATGGCATGCATTATTTATCTGAGCTATTTAAATCCTTCTTTGAAGCTATTTTTTTTTTAATATAGACGAATTCATTTGGAGTTTATTCTCTTCATCTTAGAGGCACTTCTTTCTTATGGCTCTGGAAGTGAGCAACATCAAATGCCAAACTCCACACAGAGCGAAGCCTAGCACTATCTGACACAGAATGGAACTCTGAAATGCTGCCCTGGAATCGATGAAAAGAACAGCACTGCTTGCTGGGATTCTGTCTGTGATGAATGACCACAGTCACAGTCTGTAATGAACGACCACAAATGATATACATCAGATTTGATTGTGTGTTTTTAATGTGCATTTATATTTTTCAAGCCAGATAATCAAAGTCTCTTTTGCTGCCTTATTTCAGGATGTCAAAACTTCATTTTCACTTTTAGGTTTTCGATTCCCTAAAGTTAGTTTCAGCTATACGATCAGCTAAACTCTTTGAAACTTCCACTTGCAGATGTTGCTAAGAGAAACAAAACATAACATTATATAAACACAAACACGGGGCAGGGGGTGGGGTTATTCCTCAAAATTCACACCAAACTCAATTCAGGATTGGAGTGTTTGTGTGGAGTCAAAAACAGAACACTCAGATAGAAAAAAATGTATTTATTCATAATTAACAAATAAAATATGCAGTAAGTATCTTTGCAAGTGAGAGTGCTTCATCTTTTCAAAGCTGAACCCGAGTCTTACCAGCTCCTGAGCTGTGGTTTTGGAGATTGGTTTCCCCTCCACTAAAGGCTGCAGAATTTTAGGATTGTGACATAACTTAAAACTATATGAACATAATTTAGATATTTTATTTAACATCATGTAATCAAAGTAACTACAAAATGAATTTGCAAAAGTCTACCGGAAACCATAACAGTAGTACAGTATTTCATGTTAGATTTCAAAATGTCATATTTTTCAATTTGTATTATCAATTTTTCGTTAAGTATATGGAAAACTACAAAGCGGTATGTAATTTAACGCTAATTAAAACATTACACTTAATTTATTCATAATTAACAATTAAAATATACAGTAGGTATCTTTGCAAACTGAAACCTACAATTTACTTAAAAAACACAATCAATTTCTCCTTTCTAGGAGGCCTGTACAAGAAAAGGAAAACAGGCATAAATTCAATGAAGAAGCTGGAAACAAGTTGTGCATAAAGACAGCTGATCTTCCTGCTCTGCAGTATAACTCCCAAACCCAGTCTACTGCTCCATTTTAAAGAATTCACAGATTTTGTCCACAGTTTTTGTGAACATGCTATACTTCAATTCTTCTTTCAACGGCTCCAGAAACTGCCGCAGCCCCTCACTGGGATTTTGCAAGTGAGAGCGCTTCATCTTTTCAAAACTGAACCCGAGTCTTGCCAGCTTCTGAGCTGTGGTTTTGGAGATGGCTTTCCCCTCCACTAAAGGCTGCAGTGACGAAAGAGATTCCATCTGGTCAAGAGTGAAAAGGTGCCTGGTTATTTGTGCTGGGGTAGGCCTTAGGGCACTGTAAAGATCCTGCAAAGCTTTGACATCTTCCAGAGCGTTGTGTGCAGGATAGGATTTCTTCAGAAGCTCCTTAACCAGGTTCTCCTGCTTAAAACTCTTGATGCCAGTGTTCTGCAGGAGGTCTTTGCTTAAGATAAGGGTGTCCAGGAAGCCTGAGACCAGTAGCTTGAATTCCTCATTCAGTTGGAATTCTTCAAGAGCCCTGACCAAAATAGGGCAATCAAACCTCTTGATGTTGTGACCCGCTAGCAGAGGCCGGTTCAATCCTTGAAGGAAGGCCAGGAATGACATCAAACAGTCCCTGTGGGTCTTCGTCTGCACAGGACGGCGATGCAGATACAGCTTGTGTCTGCTGACGGTGAATCCAGTGACAGCAGACGCCCCCTTCGCAATCGCTGTTCTGGGAACCATGTAGACATTGAAGGTCTTTTCCATGCAGACTGCAGATAGCTGGATAATGTCACAGTTTGTCCCTGTATGGAAAGCAATGGAAGCAGCAGTTATTTCTGAATTATATTAAAATGCCAATGCTTTAGAATAAATTCTTACTGTAGAAGTCACCATTTCACCAAGAAATATGTTTAAAGGGAAATAACAACTAATGTTACAAACTAAGAGAAAAATCAATAGTGTATATTTATTTAAAAACATTTTGCAGTGTTTTTTTTTCCAAAGTTTTCCCATACAAGCAGACAACTTGATGTACAGCAGGGGAGGGAAAAAACTTGTACTCTGAAGTATTTAATTGGCAGGTATTCAATAAATATGTTGATTTCAAGACAAAGCTGCTTCCCTCACATTTACAACTGAATACCAATCTAGGCAATTGTCATATTTACTGCTGCACTGGTGTACCAAGGCAGTAAGTCAGTTTAGGGTCTCGATACGCCAACACAGCAGTAGAAATGTCAGTGCCCCAGATGAGAGGAAAATATTCTTCCAATCTGCTTTTAAAACACTCAATTAACTGGCAGTGGAAGGCAATTCCAAGTACAAGTTTCTGCACGCCCTTAGTGTACAGTATGTTGAAGGATTTTAAAATGATTGGCTTATCAGTTTTTCAAAATTGAATTTAACACAAAGCCTGACAGAACAAACAAATGGAAAAAAAAACACTTATACCTAGTCCAGTGGTCTCCAAGTCAAAGAAGACAATGGAATGATCTTCTACAGGGATGTGCTGGTCTGCTGCAGGAGCTGGGCTTGGGAGACAGCCGGCACATTCTAACAATGGTGTGCCTTTATCACTCGCCTTGCTGTTTAATGAATCCCCAATATGCTCTTTATTCTCCATCATGTCTGAGACCTGTGGGCAAGAGATAAGACATTGAAATTGAGGAGGGAAATATAAATAAGTGTTAGGATATAGTAAACTGGGCCTGGTACATGAACACTGAAAACATTATTAAATGCAGACTACAGCTCCAATTATAACCAAGCAATACAGCCTCTGAACCCATTTATATCATGTGTATTAACTATGTTTGCTATGCTTTTAACATGGTCAACTAAACTTGCATTGAGAATTATTTTTAGTAGAAGTGGATAGTGCTATAGTAAGAATAGTCATGTACATAATGAAGCTAGCACATACATTGCTTTAAAAGCACACATATATATAGATATATATATATATATATTATATATATATATATATATATATATATATATATATATATATATAAACTGAAAGTACAACTAAAGTTTGTTTTTCTGGTGACAGCTTCTATTCTTAAAGTTATCTATTCTTAGTTTTACTATTATGAGAAAACTAAATGTGCCATTGACACGTATGATTAGAATTCTTTGTAAATTTCCATATATCATTTATTTTATCTTACCACAGATTGTGTCTCTTCACATTCATCGTCATTGTAATCCAGTAGGGAATCATCAGCTATTTAAAAAAAAGATAATAACCAATTATCCTCATTTACAGTACTAATTGGGAATGGTGGCCAGTAAAGTGTCACTGTCAAAGCTGTTAATCACTGAAACACAAACAGGACTAATTGTAGACAAAATAAAAATGTTAGCGTTAAATACCGTTGACTGTGTGTTAAGGGCAACGTATAGCAAAATATTAAACCCACTGACTAAAAAGTGTTCAGGTTTTTGGCCACAAGAGCTTGTTGTTAAATACATCATCACCTGACTAGAAGAACCAGCCAGAAACAACCATTCATTTACAGTTATATCATCATTCCAAAGTATGACTGCAAGATAAAAAGTCCATTGTATATATAGAGGGAGACTGTGGAAAAGTAATTCTGTGCAACAGTATTGTGGACATCACCACAAGTTTGGTAATTATTTGAAATACAGAAGTATTGGATGGACTTCAAATTGATTTACACTTTCATGAACTTACCAGTTTCTTGTCCAAAATTAGGGTGGATGGGACTGACACCTGGCTTTTCAAGAGGAGGTGTGTAAGAGTGCTTGGGTGGCAGTCCAGAGGCTAAAGATGTTACAGGTATAATGTTTTCATCATCCTGCCTCTCTCTTTTAATCTTGATCAGTGTTGAAGCCTTCAGGGTCATCAGAGAACAAACAGAAAACAATGTTTAACACATAAACCTCAACACTACAAGTCATGGGTGTCAAGATTAGCCAACCTGGCCTGAGAAAGAGTAATACTGGACCGTGAGAAGAATGGTGCTGTGAGACGACTGGAAGGGGTTGCTGGGTTGTGGTGGGCCTGTGAGAAGACTGGAAGGGGTTGTTGGGTTGTGGCGTGCCTGTGAGAAGACTGGAAGGGGTTGTTGAGTTGTGGTGGACCCGTGAGAAGACTGGAAGGGGTTGTTGGGTTGTGGTGAACCTGTGAGAAGACTGGAAGGGGTTGTTGAGTTGTGGTGGACCCGTGAGAAGACTGGAAGGGGTTGTTGGGTTGTGGTGGACTCGTGAGAAGACTGGAAGGGGTTTTGAGTTGTGGTGGACCCGTGAGAAGACTGGAAGGGGTTGTTGGGTTGTGGTGGACCCATGAGAAGACTGGAAGGGGTTGTTGGGTTGTGGCATGCCTGTGAGAAGACTGGAAGGGGTTGTTGGGTTGTGGTGGACCCGTGAGAAGACTGGAAGGGGTTGTTGGGTTGTGGCGTGCCTGTGAGAAGACTGGAAGGGGTTGTTGGATTGTGGTGGACCTGTGAGAAGACTGGAAGGGGTTGTTGTGTTGTGGTGGACCTGTGAGAAGACTGGAAGGGATTGTTGTGTTGTGGTGGACCCATGAGAAGACTGGAAGGGGTTGTTGGGTTGTGGTGGACCTGTGAGAAGACTGGAAGGGGTTGCTGTGTTGTGTTGGACCTGTGAGAAGACTGGAAGAGGTTGTTGTGTTGTGGTGGACCTGTGAGGAGACTGTAAGGGGTTGTGAGTTGTGTTGAACAGCATGTTGACTTCTGTCTCAACCCACACAGTAAAGGCCGCCAATTTATGGTGGTGTTCCAGAAAACCGAATGAGTGAAACCTTAAATACTAAACAACAAATACGTTTATGTTTAAGTTAACCAAGGCTTTTAAATACCCCTTCCTAGAAATCTTATCACTTTTTCTAAATTAAGTTAATTCATAGGGCTGTCGGGGCTAGTTCATATTTCTATTGCAGATGAATGTGATACGTCAGGTGCATACAGCTATAAAAGCTGTGCAACTTCACTCAGACCATGCAACAAATGTTGACATTTTTCAACATTATCTGACCCTATGCGATTTCAGGTCGCACATTCATGAGAAAAGTTTGTACGACTTTCCAAAAAAGACGCATGTCGCAAGAGTGTGGATGACGTAACTCCAACATGTCGTAGTACGAAGCAACCTTCAGAATGCATTTTGAGCATGACTAGTTACAAACAACAACAAATAAGCATAGCAAAAACAGAACAGGCAGGTATTTGTACCTGTAGCAGTCCCTCACTTTGAAACAATAATCCAAGAGGCACATTTCCATAAACTACAGTGCAATCGTTTCTTGCTCTATTTTTATAAGCACATTACACACACACACACACACACAAATGGAAATAAACTAAATATATTTTATTACTGCAATGCGACTTATTGGTTAACCTGCGCCATATGGTTCCTGTAACCAAGCCATATTATAGGATTCCTATTTTGTTCTTCTATATATATATAATATATATATATATATATATTTATATATATATATATATATAGTATATAATATCATATATATATATTCATAGGCAACCATATCTTTGCAAAGCTAAGTTATTGGCAACCATGAGCTTTGCAAAGCTAATTTTCAGCTTTCCGTTGGGAAATATTAGGAAATAAATATACTTTGAAAGTAATTGGATAATTTGTATTAAACAATACTCGCCTTTATGAACCACTAGGCTGCCCAATAGATTGAGTGGCTCCAGGTCAGTTTTCTTAAACTCTACTGTGAAGTCCAGTGCGTTTGCATTCCCATTTTCACTTCTCTGGAGCTGCTGCAGAGATGATTTCACAAACGCCTGCATCTCCACCACTTCTTCATCAGTGGCGTACTTGATCATTTTCTCCACCAGATTCTTGCTGCCTTCAATTCTCTTCTGCACATTCTCCATGCAAAGCAGCTTCTTGCTCATCTTGGCATCCATGCCCTTGTAAATTCCCTCTAGCTCTTTCAAGAGGGCTTCTTCCTTCTGCTCCACCTTCCTCAAGGCTTCTTTCACTGACACTGTGATCTGCTGTACCAGCTCCTTCTTATGGTGCCGACTGTGGTCCTGTAGAGACAGGAAATCCTGGTAGATTTTGGCGAATTCTTTCTCTTTTTCCAGGAGCGCATTGGACATTTTGGTAAGGTCCTGTTTCTGCAGCTGGGCCTCCAGCTTGATGTCAGCATAGTCGTGCAACCCGTGCGCCAGGACTGTGCATGTGCAGCAAATGGACTTGGAACACGATCGGCAAAAGATGCTATGATGAAAAAACAGGGCCAGTTAGTTGCTCGGTCCCACGTTGTTTTAAAGACACAAGGTTTAACAGCTAAGAATAAGCACTTCTCTAGATATTATATGTACAAGTGGAGAACATGATGCCTCCATAGTAATTGCCCCCCCTCCGCGCCTCATCGGAGACGTGGGGGGTAGGGGGCTGGTCATAATTCTGCCCCCCCCCCCCCCCCCCCGACCAGATACTATTTACAAGTTGTATTTAAAAATGTCAATTTCAAGTTTTATTATGAGGCAATAACATAACATACAAAGGAACAGGACATTATCCTTAGATTATCCTTAGACCCCCAGATAATGATACACTAAATAACTTATGCAACACAATTGGACAAGCGGTTCTCTAAATGTACATAAAGTATCGACTGTAACCCAGAAAAAAAGAGCTCAATTACCTGATTGTCTCTTTGTCGTGGTTGGGGCAGTAGGGCTGCCTCTTCTTCCGAGCAGTGGCCAGGAATTCCTGGAAGCTCATCTCTTTCAGGGACTCCAAGCTCTCCACTGAGTGACTGTCCTTCGCAGTGAACACCTGGTGGGCTTCAAAACACTTCTGGCACAGAAACTTCTCGCACTCGAAGCACATGGACCCCGCCGAGGCATTACAGCAAGAGCAGAACAGGTCACCGCCCCTGCCTATCTGCCTCAGGATGACCAGTTTGCTTTGCAGGTCAGATAAAAGCTTGTTGTCATTCACCTCAGCCTTCTTGGTGGGCTGGTGGCAGGTGGGGCAGGTGACAATGTGAGAGCCATCCTGATCTTTCAAACATATCTGACAGAAGCTGTGCAGGCAGGAGAGCAGCTTGGGGGAGGTGATACTACACGAGCAGGCACCACACTGCAGGAACTGGGGCATGATAGCTACAAAAAAAAAAAAGAGAGAGAGAAGAGCTCAAATATTGCATTGAACAAAACAATTATTTTAAACTGTTGAAGGGTTAGGGCTGATCAAGGTTTTTAAACTACTAAAAGGCATCTGTAAGCAGTCTTTTCCATATGTGGAGGTGCAAGGGTAAGATTTACTGTACACCGACACCCAGTATAAACAGTCAGGCTTCATACTTCGGACTGCAGGTCATCGCCTTTCGTGTAAGATTCATTTAACTTCTTCCAAAGTACACATAGTCCAGCTAATTTCATACAACATACATGTTGCACTTAAACCTAACCTTAACAAGGCCTGTTACAGTAAATAGTTATTTTACCCTTCTCTTTTGTCCTTAGCAGTATCAAAGCTAAAGCTTGCCTTAGTTCTTACTCTAACAAACTGTACCAGCCAGTCCAAGGGACTCGGCTTAATTAAAGACAGACGTCCTACTCAAGTCTTTAAGGGATTATTACAAGTTGACAAACTTAACCATAGTTACTATTTCAAGCCAGCTCAGAGACCAGGACACAGTTGGGAAAATGAGGCAGGCCTAATACAGAAGGTAGAATTTTTCTACAGTGCCGAGTGTGTGGCATGGGTTAGCAACTTAAGTTTTTGCCACTGAGTCACTGGGATGCTTTGTGAGACACCTAGACAAAGTTATGGGATCAAGTAGCTGTGAGAAACAGGACACGCAGTGTGCACCCAAGGCCCTCTTCTTGTTTGTATCTTTTTTAAAGTTATTTATTTTCCTTTTGGAAAGTAATGCCCTGACATTAGCAGAGCAACATTCATAACAAGCATTTTTTTTTTTTTTTGGAAGACCATTGTTTTCCATGCCTTAAGTAGAGGACTTTGTGTTCCTGAGTAATAGCCCCAGGGGAAAAGATGAGAGGAGCTGGGTACGATAAGGCTATAGAGATTTGTTACGTTCACAAAAACAGCTTTTAATTGTATTAAATCATTTCAAATTAAGCAGCATTATCAGCCCCCTAAAACATAATTTTTCTTACAGATCAGCCTTCTACTCCACATTGCTTCATGAATAAACTAAAGTAATAAGTTAAGAATAAGATAAATTTACCAGATCTTGGGTTTCTGTTAGACTTTAGAAAATGTTATAGAAGATGGTCAACCAAGTTCCTTAGAAAATTCTGTAGAAAGATTTATTTGAGGATTGTAATCCAGAACTGGCTCAATGAAGAAATCTTTCTTTCAACAAAGGTTTTAGGTTTTAATTCTTCAGAAAGGCTCTGCCACTCCCCAATAGATTGTAGATAAGCCTACATCAAGTGAATGATTAACCGCTCATGGACTGAACCCTGTATGTATTTAGTTGAAATGGAAACCGTTTTATCTGGTACCTAATTTGAAATGTCGAGATTCGAACGTTGCCTCACCCCAAACCCTAAGCAATGGCTGCAGCCAAGCTTCTAAGCCCTGCCTCAAGGGAAGGGCCCAGCCTGGCAGTCTACGCCTGGACTGTGCCTGTAAATGTGTTTCTTTGCATGCACCCCCTCCCTCTCGTGTTTGCTTCTCGTCAAACCTTGTTATTATATTACTGACAGCCGTTTACAGGAAAAACCATGTAGAAACATGTAGAGTAAAACCAGGAGACAAACACTATGTAGTAAAACTGTTATACAAGTCAAGGGATCCTCACTCATTTTTATTAAGTAAAGGACTGTACCTAGTGGTTTCTAAATTGAAAAAACACAAAGGTGCAGCCTGCTATTTTGAGGTTGGTTCTGAAGAGGGGTTCATATGGTCTGTGTTAAGGTGACCTAAGGAAGCAGATATAAGCAAGCTTGATCAACAGTACTTTTCTGCTATTTTTTTTAAAGCGCATTAGGCGACAAACAGAATACATTTCTTATTTGCTAAATTAGAATGGTTGCTGTCATATGTTATTATTGAGAAATCTTTTGGGACCAATGGTCGCCCTTCAGATTCAACAGCTTGCATTGATATTCACTTTGTATAATTTTTTTTTTCAGTCATCACATCCTGGTGACTAAAAATCGACATGTAAATTGCATGTAGGCCCAATAGAACTCTTAGAATCATGTTTAATCTCCAAGTCCAAATGGTACACCAATGTGTAACCATTAATGTGCACCCCTGCAACACTTTGCCTTAAGTGGATATATTGAAATACTAATAATGTGTGAAATTTCACAGTGTGGTATTTCTTAATGATTTATTTATTTAATAAGGTCCAGAGTCCTTCAAGTTTTATTGGTATTATTCAATAATTAACTGAAGGTGGTTAACTTGGTTCAACAAGGTCATTTATGGTATAAGACCATGAGATCTCGAGGACCAGATTTGTGCACCCATGCTGTTATCAAATAGTTTTAGGATTGTGGAAACCAGAGTGACAAAGCTTAAATAACTTGGTGTGTTTTTTTTTTTAAATGTCAGTTTTCTTAGTGAATGCAAGAAATAAATCAGTCAGAAATATCACACTGTGAAATTCTGGCAGGATGTGTTTTCCTACATTGTGACAGGGTCTTCCTCGGGTCACACGCGTGGGTAGCCGCTGTTCAAGCATACAGAGAGACTGAGGTTGGTGTTGAAACGCCGGCACAGGCGCGCAGGATTTATTAACAACAAAAAGAAAGTGAAAGTAAAATAAAGGCGGTCATGTGACGTTACCAGCGATGGTAACGCACTGAGGACAGATACAGAAAACTGTACAAAAAGTGCAAAATAAAACACAATACCCCAAACTATAACTCAAAAGGTGCCGTGAAAACGGCAGGCCTTGCAGCAGCCCAGATCACAGCGATCGCCATGCTTTTATACTGACGCTCCGTTGAGACACGCCCACCTGCCTGCTGGAACAGCTGATTGCTTTCAGCTGCTGCTCCACGCAGACAGGTAATCGTCCCCAGCGGAGCGCCACAGCAGCTAAACAATTAAATCAATATTAACAATTAACACAAAAACATACAATAAACTACATATTCCATTGTGCAAGGCTTAAGCTTTGCCACATACATGAAAGGCACACATGTTATGGTAAACACTTATTTTGTAGCAGCTGATGAACTAAACGCTGCCCATCTATTTATATCATTTTCAGTGCTGCACAAGTGAACATGATGAACGCAGAAGAAATTAAAACATGTAGGAAAAGCTGAGAGTCTGGCTCTCGTTCTCAGTCATCAATCTTTGCTTATCCCATGACATTCACAGTATGGAGCAATTAATAATGACATTAAAAATCAAATACACATTCCCCATGTTGTGTGTGCCTTTGATAGTGGAATATGTGAGACCTACAGTTAATATTAGGTATACCCAAATTATTTTGTTAGCTCTACAGTTTGTCCTTTTAAAGTTAACTGAACAATTAGTATTAATCCATAAAAGAAAGTGTAACAGTATTAAACCCATTATATTGCTAATAGAAAAAAAATCCTTTAATACCTTGTCGCCCTGTGTTATTGATATAGAAAATGTTTGACCAGAAGTTGGAATAAGTTTGGAATTCTTTTTAATTGATTACAAAAAATGAACAGTACATGGTTATTCTTTTAGCTTGCATACAGCGGTCTGGAAAACGTCTTGGAGGTCGATACACCCAAACCAGCTGAAAGAATTTCTGATAATCTGATCAAATGTGATTGACTGGTTGCCATTTGGGCTTTTTATTTGGCAAGTGGTTCATAATTGTGTACAGTACTGTCTGTATGTATATCAGTAAAGGTTTGTAAAAAGTGAAAAGAAAGAACACAAAGTTCAGTGCATGCCATCCGCTCTCAAATGGATGTTATTTTGAAAATGACAAAACACAAAATAATAAAAAAAAGTTTTTATTTTATTGCACATGGAAAATCAAAGCCAGTAAACAAACTAAACCAATCGTCAAGAATTTTATATCACAATGGTTTCAGCAGGAAAGTGTGCCTCTGTTTGTGGAGAAATACGGTCTCTAACACATTCACACACGTCAGAACAATACGACCTGACGATCAGTTTTAGCTCATTTGGAACTGTTTTTCATGTTCCATCGTGGATTCAGGTCTTTTTGTTGGTGTTTTGCATTTTCTTTTTCTCTTTTTGTTCTGAAATAGCTCTCTTACCTGTAGACAAAACGCAGGTAGGAAATTATGTTCAATATGACTAAAAAGCAAGAATGTAGTTATACAAACATGCAGGCTCTGTATGTTTTAAATATTACAAATCTTCCCCTCTCTCTGCTCAATATCAGCACTTAATTAGCAATTGTTCTCCTTTTTGTAATTATAATGATGCAGTTTCCGGTATGTGTTTTGTTTGGTAATACCCTACAATCAATATTAATATCTACCAGTTGAACTTCAAACCATGATATTATTGTACAGAAAAAATAAAACTTGTACATCCGCATGTTGCTATTGGTGACTCATAAACCAAAGTGGAATTTTTAGAGCATTTTAAAGCACTGGTTAAACACCATGCATTGCATCCTGGTGTTACTCATAAGAAGAAGTAGTTGATGATATCCAGTTGGATTCCCTGGCACTGTAAAATGCCCTTCGGGGCGTTGGTTTGTCAGATAAACTGGTTTTCAAAAGCACTGTTATGCAACTGCTGCTACAGTACAGTAAGCACATTGTTTAACACTCCTTATTGAAAATTCTTACCAAGGAAAATGCATCATTTGATTCATCAGAGGATATCAAGATGGACTCTTCAAGTGAAGTGCCTATAAAAAATAGTTACATTTTTCTCTTTAAACTTTTTGATTATTTAGCAGAGGTTACTGGGAGCATCATTTTGGGGGGATACATGGAGGTGTCTTCCTGCACATCCGTCTGTCTGTATGACAGACTTACACTTACAGGCATCTTGAGAACACAATATTGTAAATCAGTCATTTAAACACACTTTATCATGATGCAGACACCTCATTTGCTTACCCAATGACAAGTCCTAAATACCACTGATTTCAATGAACTGTGCCATTTCTTATTTTCATTCTACTGTTTACACACTATTGATTTATTTAATGGTCATCCTCTTTCTAGTGATACCTCTGATTTTTAATTCACAGCTGGGGTGGGGTATGTAGTATGTTACTGATCTAATAATCATTTCATAGTTTCAGTACCCAGACCTGCATGAGATGACAGCTACACACATTTACTTATAATGTGGCATGGTTAAGGCACTGCCACAAAACAGTTTGATGAAGTGAGAAGCCAAACCGTCTGTCTCCTTGACTTCCTTTCAGTTTTCCCACAGAGTGTGAGGTTGTCATTGATGTAGCAGTTTAACGGTTAAAACCAGCTTACCATTTTTCCCTGTACCGTGCTCCACTGGAGAAGCCAGGGCTGTGCTAGCAGCAGACCCTTCTCTATGGGACCTGCTGGACCATGCATCCAGGCTGGTTTCCATGCTGATCCAGGGTTCTGTATCTGGATCCAGATCCCATTCCTCCTCCCTCTCCCTTTTCCAAGCTATCGGAATGGCAGCCTTCACAATCATCAGAAATGAACAAAGTATGTCAGTAACACAACACCGCCCAGCAGGGATACATGTACAACAAGGTTATTTATTCAAACATGCAACATTAAAAACAGTTATAATATTGAGATGTGTTATTAATGCTGCTTTCATGTGATTTGACACCATTTATGAAACCCATGCAAAACTATTCATTTTGTTAATGAAATATTGAAAATGTGCATCCGTGACAAACACAAGCTATACAGAAGACAGCAGAACATAGTAAGAAAAATAAATGGTTGTACCGATTCACAAGGAGCCTCCACTTCTGTTTCTGCAGATAAGGCTGAAATAAATGAATACATAAATACAATGTTAAAAAACAATCTCATTGCCAAATGATCTTCAATGGTGTCACAGCAGCACTACAATGGCAGTGCAATTGTTTACTACCAAGGAGCAAGTGCAGCCAAACTGGAATAAGAATTAACGCAAAGCATGTAACATATACAAAACAGTATCCCCTGACACATTAGTTTGGAGCATTACTTTAAATTAGTCTTTTCTCCCCCCCCCCGCCCCCACCCCCCCCCACCACCACCCAACACCCACCAACACCCACCAACACCATGTGTTGTAGCATCTGATTTTTTATGGAGGTTCCTCATCCAAGTACTAACCAGGCCCAGCCTTGCTTTGTGCCTGAATCGTGAAGACCCCAAAGCTACATTTCCATTACCTAACGATGTTGTTTTCAGACTCTTCAGCCTAGTTATCTTTATATGGACAGTAAGACTTGTTCACGTATTACAAACCTGTGCCAAGAACACTTCTCATTATACTATTATTGTTATTTAAAAATATAATGAATCAGTAATATACATACAGTTTATCAAATGGTAAAAATAAATTAATAATGTTTCTCTGTTTGTTAAAAACTTCATACTGGCCCTTCATTACTGCACAGCGTAAAATTCTGACATTTCAGCTTTTCAAAAGAATATTTCAGATTTTGCCCCCTTCCTGTTTTGAGTTATGTGGGCTCAACTTGTAATGCTTTACTATCCACTTTCACTGAGACATGAGAGGGAGGGGAGGGCAATCATTGGAGCAGCATGCTGATTGAGAATGATGTTCAGAATGGGTTTGTAGCAGTGGAAACACAGTTCATGTACAGCGCACTGGTTTGATTCACCTTCCCTAGCAAAGCAATTCAGATGAAGTTCAACACTCACAGTTACTCACTACCAAACTGCCCAGTAGATCACTTGGTTCCTTGGTGGTTTGGATAAATTGCACTGTGGTTTCTTCTGAGTCCAAGTTCAAGGGTTGCTCGCTCTGGAGCTGCCACATAGCCGACTTCACAAAATCCTGCATCTCCATCACTTCTTTCCAAGCTGCGTAGGTGATCATGTTGTCAACTAGACCCCTGCTGGCTTCGATTCTCCTCAGCACATTCTCCATCTGAACGATCCTGTGCTTGATCTCAACCTCCTTGACTGCGTAAAGGCTCTCCAGCTCTTCCAAGAGGGCCTCTCCCTTCTGGTTCACCTTCCTCAAGGCTTCTTTCACCGAAGCTGTGATTTGCTCTACCAGCTCCTTCTTATGGTGCTGACCGTGGTCCTGTAGAGACAAGAGGTCCTGGCAGATTTTGACGAATTCTTTCTCTTTTTCCAGGAGCGCGGTGGACATTTGGGTAAGGTCATGTTTCTGCAGTTGGGCCTCCAGCTTGATGTCAGCATAGTCATGAGGCTTGTGCGTCAGGACTGTGCATGTGCAGCAGATGGATTTGGAACACGTTCGGCAAAAGATGCTATGATGAAAAAAAGGCCCAGTTAGGTGCTCGGTCCCATGTTGTTTTAATGTTTCACAGCCAAGAATAAGCACTTCTCTGGATATTATATGTACATGTGGAGAACATGGCGCCTCCATACCACCCCCCCTCCAGATAGTATTATGAGTCAATAAGCTGTTCTATAGATACTGGTAAAATACAGAGAGACATTATCCTTAGATCCCCAGATAATGATACACTAAATAACTTATGCAACACAATTGGACAAGCAGTTCTCTAAATGCACATAAAGTATCGACTGTAACCTAAAAAGAAGAGCTCAATTACCTGATTGCCTGTTTGTCGTGGTCGGGGCAGTAGGGCTGCCTCTTCTTCCGAGCAGTGGCCAGGAATTCCTGGAAGCTCATCTCTTTCAGGGACTCCAAGCTCTCCACTGAGTGACTGTCCTTCGCAGTGAACACCTGGTGGGCTTCAAAACACTTCTGGCACAGAAACTTCTCGCATTCGAAGCACATGGACCCCGCCGAGGCATTACAGCAAGAGCAGAACAGGTCACTGCCCCTGCCTATCTGCCTCAGGATGACCAGTTTGCTTTGCAGGTCAGATAAAAGCTTGTTGTCCTTCACCTCAGCCTTCTCGGTGGTCTGGTGGCAGGTGGGGCAGGTGACAGAGCCGTCCTGATCTCTCAAACATGTCTGACAGAAGCTGTGCAGGCAGGAGAGCAGCTTGGGGGAGGTGATGCTACAAGAGCAGGCACCACACTGCAGGAACTGGCTGTAGCTTTGCAATGTGTCTGAATTGTGGGACATGATTCTATAATTAATAATAAAAAAAAATAATAATAATAATTAAATAGTATCTGTGCACAAGACTTCATTTTAAATAGACAAGACTTTGATTACATATTGTGCATAAAACATGTTAGGACACACTATACACATACTACTATGTAAACACTAAGGCTAACACACCTATATTTGTCCTGTTTATTTCTGACATTGTTTAGGGAAAGTTGTAAGCATTAAACTCTTTCAGACTCTGCACAATAAACAACAAGAATATCAATAATATATTTATGAAATTTAAAGTAGAGCTTGAAATATACATAGTGCTGTCTGAGATGCTTATTTTGTGGCAATGCCAATTTCTGAAACTTCTGCTGAACAAACACACTATTCCATGGTCATCTGAAACTGAAATACTGTCTGCATCCCAATGTCTGGCAACAGCAACTAAAAGTAAGGCGTGCTGTGAATAAAACTGAACTGGACCTATGAACGTTTCTTATTCATTTCACTTCATATGATGAGATAAATATCAAACCCACCAATTGGCTATTGATACATTTGATTTCTTGGTAGCGTCTTTTTTTCTTATGTGTATACTGTAGTAGAACTGTAAACAAAATGGTTATCATGGAAAAAAAAACGAGTCAGCAAACATATTCATTCTGCTTTGACTAACGTATATCTGTATGTTCAGATATAGCTTCCATGCAAACAGTAAAACTGAACAAATATCAAAAATTGCCCGTCGTTATTTGATAGCAAGAATTACGCCGATCAATATCAGTTATCATTAGTGATAGCATACCAACAGTAACTCGGTTCAATCACTTTAATCGATTAGAGCCAGCTCATTAGTCTTTATTTTTCGTTTTGTGCATTAGAATATTAAATTCAATACAACATACAGTACCGCAGTGCACTATATTGAGAACCGTTTCTCTAAAAACCTTTGTGAGTTTACATGTATTGCATATGAAAACGCTACATCATTGTTTACTTAAAATAAACAAACATATTCTGAGATCAACGTCTTTAAATGCAAAACATGATCTTGGGTTTTAGCTTGGTAGTAGCCTGAACAACATTAGCAAAAAACCGAACTTACCAAATGTGATAAACAAAGGTGTTGGGTTTTTTCAAGGCGAATGATTACGGCCTCTTTTGTTGACTTGTTTTATCAAGACTTCACTTTCGATTTACTGAATGGTACGTCACGACAATAAAATCATGTGTTTTTTTTTCTTTCTTTTTTTTTTTGTTTAGAGGAAACACTCACCGTACAAACATGCATGCAGCGTTTTCTTTGTACACAAGTAAACTCTGTATACACCCTCCGTGGAACAGAGCTACTGCGATTTCATAATCTATTCTCATATATGTGTATATAGGCTGTTGGTTGTATAAACTCACGTTCATATCAACTCTTGGTAATGATAACTTCATCTGAAACGGGCATTATGAAACAAATCGTGCAGTTCTGCTTTCTGATCAATTGATAAATAGGAAAATAATTGCAAACTGTGGAATAGTATAGTAAAAAGTCACCCATGATTAATATTTTACAATAATAAAGCTTGAGGCAAAACGGTATGAAATTGTATTTGAGATAGTAGGCCTATCTGTTGTTTATTAACATAAAGGTGTTGAATAGAACTAGATAAAAACACAGCTGGTTGAACAGACCTCGATTATCACAATCTTTGCGTAATTAAAATATACCTTCAGCCTAGGTGGTGCAGAGGGCTAATTCTATTTCCTTTCAGCTATGAACTCGAAATACAGCCCAGGTATCTGTGTTGTTCATGAGTAAAGACACGCCCTATATTTATTTTGTGGTGAATCATGGTGGGGATAGTTACATTAAAAGTTACTTCGTTGCATTATTATATAAATTCCAGTATAACACGCTCACCACAATTTTCTATAGTTTGTCCACTTTTAGCTGTGCAGTTTGTTTAGATTCCCTGAAGTACCTTTCAGCTATACAATCAGCTACACTCTTTGCAACTTTCACCTGCAGCTATTGCTAAGGGAAGCACAACATTACATAAACAAAAACATGTGGGCTGGGGGTCTAGTCCTCAATTCACACCAGACTGGGCTCTAACCCCTGGCCCTTTTTAAGAACTCAATTCAGGACTGGAGTGTTTGTATGTAGTCAAAGAGAGAACACTAAGAAAAAAAAAAGTAGTTTTATTTATTCATAATTAACAAATAATATACAGCAGGTATCTTAAGCAAACCTAAAACATTTAAAATAAAACCTATTTTTTCTCCTTTCTAGTAGGCATGGAAAACAGAGGTACAAATTTAATGATATAAACAAGTTGCTCTGCAGTATAACTCCCAAACCCAGTCTAGTGCTCTATTTTAAAAAATTCACAGATTTTGTCCACAGTTTTTGTGAACATGCTGTTCTTCAGCTCTGCTTTCAATGGCTCCAGAAACTGCCGCAGCCCCTCACTGGGATTTTGCAAGTGAGAGTGCTTCATCTTTTCAAAACTGTACCCGAGTCTTGCCAGCTTCTGAGCTGTGGTTTTGGAGATGGCTTTCTCCTCCACTAAAGGCTGCAGCGATGAAAGAGATTCCATCTGGTCAAGAGTGAATAGGTGGCTGGTTATTTGCGTTGGGGTAGGCCTTAGGACACGGCAGAGATCCTGCAAAGCTTTGACATCTTCCAGAGCGTTGTGTGCAGGATAGGATTTCTTCAGAAGCTCCTTAACCAGGCTCTCCTGCTTAAAACTCTTGATGCCAGTGTTCTGCAGAAGGTCTTTGCTTAAGATAAGGGTGTCCAGGAAGCCTGAGACCAGTAGCTTGAATTCCTCATTCAGTTGGAATTCTTCAAGAGCCCTGGCCAAAATAGGGCAATCAAACCTCTTGATGTTGTGACCTGCTAGCAGAGGCCGGTTCAATGCTTGAAGGAAGGCCAGGAATGACATCAAACAGTCCCTGTGGGTCTTCGTCTGCACAGGACGGCGATGCAGATACAGCTTGTGTCTCCTGACGGTGAATCCAGTGACAGCAGACGCCCCCTTCGCGATCGGTGTTCTGGGAACCATGTAGACATCGAAGGTCTTTTCCATGCAGACAGCAGACAGCTGGATAATGTCACAGTTTGACCCTGTATATAAAGCAATGGAAGCAGCAGTCATATCTGAACGCTTAAAATGCTCGAGTTATGCTTAAAAGCAGAGCGTGAGCTTTATTAACATTATTCGTGCCTTATGCAGAGAATCTTTTGGTTCTGTCCCTTTTTTTAACTAATTGCAGATACTGATTTGAAATACATTATAAATAACCTGTTACACTACATAACTACGCTGTATAGTGAATACCTGTTACATACTTCAGGTGGTCTTCTAACAAAATCGCAAAGACAAGCGACAGGAAAAATATAGAAGGCACTGATTCACCAAGAACAGTTACTATAATGTTACAAACTATGAAAGAACCAACAACAGTGTACATTTAAGTTTTGCAGTGTTTCTTCCAGTTTTCATCACCTTAAAAGAAAAAAAAAACTGGACACAAAAAAAGTACAAACACACAATTTGGTGTACAACTGGGGTGGGCAAAAACTTACTCAGAATTACCTTTAAGTACTTATTGGCAGGTATTCAATACATGTGTTGATTTCAAAGACAAACCTGCTTCCCTCACGTTTACAATTGTGTACCAATCTAGGCAATTGTCATATTTACTGCTGCACTGGTGTACCAAGGCAGTAAGTCAGTTTAGGGTCTTGATACACCAATACAGCAGTAGAAATGTCAGTGCCCCAGATGAGAGGAAAATATTCTTCCAATCTGCTTTTAAAACACTCAATTAACTGGCAGTGAAAGGCAATTCCAAGTACAAGTTTCTGCACACCCTTAGTGTACAGTATGTTGAAGGATTTTAAAATGATGGAAAAAAAAAAAACACTTATACCTAGTCCAGTGGTCTCCAAGTCAAAGAAGACAATGGAATGATCTTCTACAGGGATGTGCTGGTCTGCTGCAGGAGCTGGGCTTGGGAGACAGCCGGCACATTCTAACAATGGTGTGCCTTTATCACTCGCCTTGCTGTTTAATGAATCCCCGATATTCTCTTTATTCTCCATCATGTCTGAGACCTGTGGGCAAGAGATAAGAAATTGAATTCAGGGGGGAATATAAATAACAGTGTTAGGATATAGTAACCTGGGCCTGGTACATGAACTCTGAAAACATTATTAAATGCAGACTACAGCTCCAACTATAACCAAGCAATACAGCCTCTGAACCCATTTATATCATGTGTATTAACTATGTTTGCTATGCTTTTAACATGGTAAACAAAACTCACTCTATTCAAAACTCCCCCCCCCCCCACTCCCACTCTATTCAAAACTTACACATCCCATTGGTCCTCAGCCGCACATTCGGGCCAATGAGAACACATTGAAAACAGAATGACTTAGACGGGACCAATCACAGGGAAGACACAGACCATGCACTACATGACTGATACAGCAGGAAGGGCCAATCACAGGGGAGGACAAACAACATGCCCCTGCAGGCAGGCTAGGGTCACACAGCAACAGAGACAGAGTTAAACAATGGGAGTTTCATGCATTTAAATTTCAATTTCCTACTTATATACACACCATAATCCACACTGTTGAGGGTAAAAAGTGAAACTGAAAGATCATAATTGGATAAGTCTCCAATCCCCTGAGTTAATACTTGGTGGAAGCACCTTTGGCAGCAATTACAGCTGTGAGTCTGTTGGGATAGGTCTCTACCAACTAGGTCTGGCAATATTTGACCATTCTTGTGTTGGGCTTGCGCCAAACATAATGCTTTGCATTTAGGCCAAAAAGTTCAATTTTAGTTTCGTCAGACCACAAAACTTTTTGCCACATGGCTACAGAATCTCCCGAGTGTTTTTTTGCATTCTTCAAACAGGATTTTAGGTGAGCTTTCTTGAGTAATGGCTTCCTTCTTGCCACCCTACCATACAGGCCAGATTTGTGGAGTGCTTGGGATATTGTTGCCACATGCACACTTTGACCAGTCTTGGCCAGAAAAGCCTGTAACTCTTATAAAGTTGCCACTGGCCTCTTGGTAGCCTCTCTGATCAGTCTCCCTCTTGCTCGATCATCCAGTTTGGAGGGACAGCCTGACCTTTCAACAACTTTGTCCCAGAGTTCTTTTGAAAGCGCCTTGGTGCTCATAGTTGAGTCTTTGCTTTGAAATGCACTACCCAGCAAAGGGAACCTAAAGGAACTGCTGAATTTATCCAGAAACCATGTGAATCACTACAATTTAGCACAGGAGGAGGCCACTTAACTTAGTGTGTTATTTTGATGGCAATTGGTTACACCTGAGCTAATTTAGGATTACTATTACAAGGGGGGTTGACACTATACAACCAAGTTATTTCAGTTTTTATTTTTAATTCATTTTCTACAAATTTCTATAACTTTTTCTCTTGGAACTTGTGGGGTAGGACGTGTAGATAAATGAATTAAAAAAAAGCTATTTTTTTTCCAGGCTATAAGGCAACAAAAGGTGAACATTTTGAAAGGGGCTGCAGACTTTCTATAAGCACTAGTATACATTGTTTAATTTGGTAACGGTGCCAGAAAAGCGAGGAGGTATATATATATATATATATATATATATATATATATATATATATATATATATATATATATATATATATGTTAATATTGATTTTATCGTGAAAACTACAAAATTGATTTTTTTTCAGGTACTTGATTTTTGTGTCTGTAACCTGATTGAGACCGTAGGCGCCTAACCCATATAATATAGGCTAGGTAGTTGTTAGTTTAGTTTGTGTTTATTACGTATTAATTCAATTACATTCATAAAGACGAGAGAAATATACGTTTTTTTTGTGCAGACATATAAGGAAGGAGATTTGTGTTACTGCAGGGCCATGAACGGATTTAAATTAAGCACTAGTAATAATCTGAAGCAGTGATATTTCAAAATAACAAAAATGTGGTTTTGCTTTAGTGAAATACGGTAGATTTATTAATTTATTTTCAGATTTCTTATTAAGATTTTTGTGCTCATTCAATCAAACCAAGTAGGAATTTGAGTAAGTCAAGTAAGATTATTATTATTATTATTATTATTATTAATTTTATTGTTGTTAACGTCGTATAACACGCACGTCTGTAAACCTGACTAAGGTTATTTGATTTATTTTAAGTTAACCGTTGTTGACTGATGAAAGCTGACTTCTCTCCCAAAAACATTTTTTATTTACAATTTCTGGTTGATAAACGCTTTTCTAGTTGTGAAGCCAAGCATGTCCTTTTCTGTAAGTCGTTTAGAACGCGCACAAACTTTATTTCATCTTAAACCTTACCTGCTTCCGGACACTGTTGCTTTCCTAGCAGAAAAAGGGCAGCTGGCCAACTGGAATTTATCCCTGCAGTTCTGTGTGTTGGGAGTGGATAGGGCCTTCACATGTACTAACTACCTGGAAGATGCTTATTTATTCTCGGTTCCTTGTTCGCGGTGTAGTTGACAAAGCAGCGTGTCCTTTTTCTTTGTGTTTTAACCCACTTACACATCTCGCTCGATTAATATATTGCCACTAATAAAAAAAAAATAGCTCCTTCTTTAAAAAAACAAAAAACAAACAACAAAAACACCAAAATATTAATAACAAATCTTTAACAGCGGTACCAATATTACCAGCTTGTTTTGCCTCATTTACCTACCTTAGACGCCTTGCTCACTAAATATCGAAGTATCCCTAGATAGTTTACCGTCTCCTCTTTGCAATAACACTAACGATTTTAGTGAACAAGCCGTACCCTACGAGCAGGAGCACCCCAAAGTGTAGCCCATTATAACCAATACAGGACACACGGGGCACGTCTTTTGATGCACCATTTACCCCCCTTTAGACGGCTAGCTAACTAAATATCGAGATATCCCTAGATAGGTTATCACCCCCCTCTTTGCAAAAACACTTTTTTTTTTCTTTTTTTCTTTTTTTAAGAAGGAGCGATTATTTTTCAAATAGTAGCAATATATTAATTGAGCAATATGTGTAAGTGAGTAAAAATATACAGAAAAAGGTCACGCTGCTTTGTCAACTACACCGCGAATAAGTAACCAACTTCCAGGTGGTTTCATATATTTGCTCCCATGGAAAATAATCAGGAAAACAATTTTCTTTTTTTTTTTTTTATGTATAACATTTAAAAATAATGAGTTATGTTTTGACAAGCAGTGCCTTTTCACGGGTGGTTGGTATTTTCAAAGATTTTCAAAGTGTTGTAATATGTGGTTTTGTAATTAAACTTTTTGTTTCAGAGTCATTCTTTGTTAATCAGCAAAATCAGAGGTACAAAACACAAGGACATAAACATTGAATCACAGAAGCTAAATTGTAGCTTACAAGTGTAACATATTACTGTTGATAGTTAAGTGATATACAGTATTGTATTGTATCTTGCTTTATTTTAAAGAAACAAAACTTTGTTTTTACTGCCTAGTTCTCTACATAGATGTAGGTGATATTGATGGGGCTGCAGTTCAAGTTCAAACATATTACTATAACTACCCTTATAAATGTTTTCCAAGGTATTTGTGCAGTTTTACCATGTTTTTACTATGGATTTGCTGTGCATTTACCTTAGTTTACCATGTTTATTAAAATGCTTTACCATACCTCGCTATTCTTTACAATGCGTATGCTTTACCATGCTGTCACTATGCTTTATTACACTTCGTTATCCTTTTAGTATGGTTAACTTTTATATAGCTATAAAAGCAAAACTATAAAAGTCATGCAGTACTGTATATCTAAATTCGATATGTGCAGAGCCGAATTTAGTTGTTGTAACACAACAACTTTGAAATTCAATAAAGCAAGAAAAATTACCCAGTCCAGTGGTCTCCAAGTCAAAGAACACAAGGGTGCAGTCTTCTGCCCGATCACAGGACATGCCTGCACTCTCCTGCACAACAGAGATCTTTGGGCAATAAAAGTATAAAAGTAGCAATGTTTCCTACCTTGATTAACCCCTACATGTACCACATTTCAGCCTGTAAGTTTTATTCATTAATGTTATAGGACTTCATGCTGGGCATGCGAAGTGTTTTTGTTTAATCCCTGTTAGCAGAATGAACCAACATGGTACTGTAATGTGTGCTTTTAATTTATCACACATCAAAACTCCATAACAGTACTTTTGGGCAACAGCAGAAAGAACCAGTAAAAGCTCTGATAAACATTAATTCCGTCCATTGAAAATGTCTAAAAAAAACCATTAGAAAAACAAAAACCCAGGCGTTATCTGTACATTCCTGTTGCAATGGGGTTAAACAAAACAAAACAAACAAAACAAAGACACAAAATCATGATGCTTTCTTACCCAACTCGACTGCATTTCTGATTCTGGACTTTGTATCTCATAAGGTCTAAAAGGGAAAGAGTGTTCAGTTTAACTTTCAGTGTTGTTAAAGCCCTAATGGAAGAATGTGACATTAGTCTATTTAAATGTAAAAAGCTTTGACTGCAATGGAACATATCAGCTCCTATAATATTTTTGTTTGGCATGGTTTCCTTTTAGAAATACTAAATTAAATGACAAAGATACTCTGACTGCTGCATACGTAGTGAAGTTAAATCAGTTTCGATATAGGGCAATCCGGAATTAAAGTTTCCAATTCCCAGCTCTCATTGCATTACTTCCTGTTCGTTGAATAATAGCCCCAAAAGTAATTTTAAAACTGTAAGATATAACTGCAGCGACAGGTAATATAAAAAAACCTGTCAGAGCACATTGATTTGACAGACTTGTCTGTGTTCGTCAGAGGCAGCCACTGTAAAACTCGCAGAAAGTGCTGTAAGGACGGTAAACAAATTTGTTAAGCCTGGCAAATGATTAGCCGTGGGAAGAGAATATTACAGGTACTTTGCGAAATTACAGTTCAACTTTACCACAACAAACGTTACGACAGAGAAATGTTACAAAATTGGTATTTTCACAGTGAGTATCGTATAATCAAAATCGAAACACTGCAGAAAATGGCAGTGGTATATTCTACTGGAGTGCTTTTGAAAATGAATTGGATTGGGGATTGAATACACTCGTCTAGAGGGAAACGATGTTGGTAATTATTACCGCAAAAGTTTACTGAAGACGAAAATAGTTCTAAGCAAAGTTTTAAAATTAGTTTAATTAACAAACCACTAAAAAAGTTATATACATAAATAGCTACCGGTTAAAGGTGAATAGACGTTTGTCGGACAGATGTTGTTCAAAGTTCAAGACGAATGCTAGAATGTCCTGGTTCTTTATGTAACATGGCTACTTTTAGGCTATGTGTTGGTTCCTAGGCAATAGGTGTTTGTTACCCCGGTGAAGTTAGGTTGGTATTGGATATTGGATATTGGATATTCGGGTGGATATTCGATATTCGCGCAAAACACTAATATTTCACCCAAGGAAAGATGACAAGCTAAGGAATAATTTAAGCCATGTCTCGTTGATTTGCGATTTAGTAATCTCTAGTTATGCACTCGGAAAATATGCATTCATATTCACTTTACATTTGAAATACAGGCTACGGCGCATAATGGTTCATAACTCCTACATAATAACTCACAAAATAATGTTATTTCAAGCATATATATTGCATTGTTATTAGTCTCGTTTTATGAAATCAAAATATACAAGTTAAAAGTCATAGCCTGTGTCACTTTTTTAAATGTGCAAACTCGTTAGAGAATATAATGTAGTGCCTTTGCAGCAAAATGGACAAAATGCATAAATTCTTAATTCTTGCTGTGTGTGTGTATATATATATATATATATATATTATATATATATATATATATATATATATATATATATATATATATATATATAGACACACACACACACACAAACTTTTGGTATCTCTTCCCCCCACTAAAGAACTGTAGCTGCCAGGGCGTCCCTCCTGTGGTTTATAATGTTAAAATGTGAGAAAATGTGCAAGTATCAGGTTAGAGAAATAGGATAGCAAACGAATGTGTAGCATCAAATAGCAAAACACGATTAGGGTACTATATGTTTTTAATTTTTTATTCAAAACAAGAATGGGGATAAGAACAAGAACAGCAAGAAAAGCATCATTATCAACAACAACAACTATACTACTACTACTACTACTACTACTACTACTACTACTACTACTACTACTAATAATAATAATAATAATAAACGACAGGTTTTGCTTTGAAACGTGATGATTTTCATATAACTAAACAAACAAAACATTTTCTAAAATGTAGTGAATTTAAATAAGAAATGGCATGTTTGTTGATGCCCAAAAATGTTGCATATACAGAAAGTCTTAATACAATGCTTGAGAAATTCGTGTGAACAAAAATAAAATGCATGCTGCAGATCTTCAGATCCTATGCCAATCCACGGTCTGCAAATATGAAAAATGTGCATCAATACTTTAAATATATGCCTCGGTACTGTTCTAGTTGCATTGTTCTGTGCACGCAATGCATTTCCATTTTGCAGTTTGCAAGAGCGCTGGCTCTGCTACTTTAGCATCTAGCAGGCATCAAGGAACCAACGATGACCACGTCATTAGACAACATTTTTTTTTTTTTTTTTTTAAATACGGTATATAAAATGTAAACCCGACTTTTGCACAGCAGTGTGTGTATATAGATATTATTGTTACCATTTGTATCACCTGAGTTTTCAGAATATGCAAATTCTTATTAAAAATAAATAAGCAGCAGTACCCTGTTGATTAAAATGTCAGTAAACACAAAACACAACAAAATAGGTTTTACAAATTGTACGTGGATTTTAATCAGCCATTGTAAGAGTACATTGCAGTATTCTGTATTTCTATGAGTCGTTGTTGTATTCTACTGTAAATATTGCAATAAACTGTTGTAAAATTTAGATATATGTTACAGTACAGGACACTTTTATTATGTAGCACATTTATAATTTACTAAAGTGTAGTAGAGAATCCGCAAAGCTTTACCTTTTCCATACTATCATGGTCTGGGTAGGATTTTTTCAGAATCTCCCTGACCAGATTTTCAAATTTAAAATTTGTGACACAAGTGTTCGGAATATATTTTTTGGCAATGAGAAATGTGTCCTGGTCTTCTGATACTACCTTCTGAAATTCATTTAGCAGGCAAAATTCATACATAATCCTAGACAAAATGGGCCGGTCAAACCGCTTGATATTGTGCCCCACTAGCACAGGCCGGTGCAAGGTGACAAGGAAGGCCAGGAAGTCTGTCAAGGCCTCTTCGTGGCTCTTTGTCTCCATGGGAACACCATCTAGAAAGAGCGTTTGGTTTATAACAGTGAATCCATTGACAGAAGAGGCCTCCTCAGAGATCTGCTGGCGAGGACAAACGTAGACATTGAAGGTCTTCTCCCCACTGATTGCACACACTTGGATAATGTCACAAGATGCCACATCTGTGTAAAAGGCAATTAATGCAGTTAATTATATTTGCTTACATAATGTGTAAGCTTTTCAGAAGGTTTTCTTACCTCATAATAAACATGACAACTATGGCTAATAGGTCAATTGCAATGAACTGAAAGCAGTGGACTAATCCCATGGTTAGTACGGAGCTGTACTAAACTAGTATGCAAGTTAATAACAATTGCAACCAACTTGGCAGCTCAAGATAATCTTCAGCTGCGTACTAAAAATGATCTCAATTGCAGTGAACCCAAAATAACTGCTGCTGCCCTCTAGAGGATACTAAGTACGAGACTAAGTTAGTCTGACCCTTTCTATTGACTAATGATTTATATTACCGTACTAAGTGGAACAAATGTGAAAAACTCCAAAATGTATTGACAACTTTTGTAACTGAGCAATTCATAATCACAGATCCATACTGTGTAGCTATATTTTTAGATATGAAAGCCATATTTACTTGCATATTATTATTTTTTTTTATATATAAGGAATATCATTGCTGGCATAGCAATATATTCGTGTAGCGTTTGAATGAGTTTTGTGACATTATAACAATACGGAAAACGATACTCCTAAATTACTTCTACAGCGGAAAAATGATTCAGTGACAATATATTTGATAATATATTTAAAGCGCTACAGTAATTATGTATTACCCACATGGAACAGAATTGCAATATTTAATATATGAATAATATATTTTATATATAATTTTTAAGTTACATATAATATTTATATTATATATATATATATATATATATATATATATATATATATATATATATATATATATATATATATATATATATATATATATACACTTGTGTCAAAGTATGCTTTTAGTAGCCAATGCTACATATTAGTAGGCTGTAGCATGCGTGGCGTAGGGTTCAGGACAGGTAGGTGACGCAAAGCAAGAATATTAATAGGCTCGTAACGAAGGGGTCGGGGCCTACAGCGGATCGGCGCTGTAGCCGCTGAGCTGGGACCGTTTTTTCAAAATGTAATATGGATCAAGTGATCAAGATTTTGTGACCGAGATTCCTTTAAAAAAAAAAAAACTGAATTTCGTAAGCATAATTATTTGGAATGTGGATGCAAGTAATACAGCAATGACATTTTCTGAAAACAATAAAACTAAACAAAAAAACAAAACAAACCAAAAAAAAAAAACCGATCAAAACGATCCAGATAAAAGAAATCTGGAACACAAAATATCAGAAAACAAAATCCATATCACTGGAGGTGCCGGTTTCAATCTCTGCCTGTGCAATACATTTTTTAAAAATAAATAAATATTGTATTCAATGTTTAGACTACATACAACACCAGACAAGTTTGTTGAGGTTTAAGATGTTTAGGTTTCATAAAAAAACAAAACTAAACTAAACTAAAAAACAAAAAACAACCTTTATGAAAAACCTCACTTTTAAAATATAATTTGTAACAATAGCTCAGATTTGTAGCTCTTCAGTTCCTGTTTGGAAGCACACCAAGAC
This sequence comes from Polyodon spathula, assembly GCF_017654505.1. Classification (NCBI taxonomy): domain Eukaryota; kingdom Metazoa; phylum Chordata; class Actinopteri; order Acipenseriformes; family Polyodontidae; genus Polyodon; species Polyodon spathula. Next base: position 23,063,980 of record NC_054552.1, read on the forward strand.
AAACCCCAATCCTTAGTACCGTACTAAAGCTAGGGATCAGCTAGTCCCCAACTTTGTTCCTCTTGTTTTTTCGTTGCAATTGGTATGAAGCTAGTACGCAGCTGGGGATGATCCTGAGATACCGTACTAGCTGGTGCGCAGCTCTGTAACTCTGCAAGTTCGTTGCAATTGACCCTTGATGTCTTTTTGATTTACTGGCTTTATTTACAAACATTAAAACATTATAATTGAGACTTCTCCTTTTAAAGGTCTTTTGGGATCAATTCCAAATGTTCTATATTGAATATATTTAAAAAGGTACCCAGTCCGGTTGTCTCCAGTTCAAAGAACACAAGGGTGTAGTCTTCTGTCTGATCACAGGATATGCCTGCACTCTCCTGCACAACAGAGCTCTTTGGGCAAGAACAGACAAGTTGTGTTAAAAGTAGCAATGTTTCCTACCTTGATTAAGTAGGAAACAACTAAGTGCCACAAACAACATGACAAAATGTAGGTCGAGGGTAAATGTGGGTCAACTGAGTTTACCCACTTCTCATTTGGGGAACAAAGTGTTTACTCACACTTACTGTCCTGTGGTAAGTAAAGCCTAGCTATATCAAGAGTTAAGAAAAGGCATATTCCAATATATTATATAAAGTGACTTGGGCACATTTAATGACAGGCACAATCTTCCGATTAACCTTTAACACACAACGACCTCCACAACTGACATGTAATCTACTGGACATCTCTGCACCCCCCCCCACCCCCCTTAGTAGCCGCTACTGCCCAGCTTGGAATACCATCGAGTATGGTTTACCCATACAAATATGTACATTATATCTACAAACTTCTTAAAATAACTAAATACATAAAGGATTTCATATTAAAAAAAGCTCAAAAACGCTAAATCTCTTACCAAATACGACTGCATTTCTGATTCTGGTCTTTGGACCGTAGTGTCTGAAAGGGGAAAAGATACAAATGAAAGGGACCAGTTTCCCATTCAGTTCAGCATTATGAAAGCATTTAAATCACAAACATTTACTTTAAAACAATTGTTTTCATATGCAGTTCAATATAGTTTTATTAATTTCATCAGAATTTCAGAAAAACTAGGTTATTATAGTGTTTATAGCTTAATAATTCTGATATTTACTTTTACACTATTCTTTACAATTATACATGCAAATCAATACTTTTTTAATGTTATTCAGCTATCACGCATAGTATTACTATAGTTTTACCATTAAAAGCTACAGTTTATTATTAAGAAATTCTATAGCAAAACTGTAATTCTCAATGTAATATAATAAGGAATAGTACTTTTTTCCATGCGATGGCGGGAAAACGAAACTGAAATCAATTTCGATTTCTGTGAAATCCTTTCCCATCAGTATTAAGAAACATTATACATTCCCAACATTAAAATGAATATTTCTGCTCATACCAGCATGAAAAAAAACAGGTTACAATGTTAAAGCAGTAAGCACAGGATGCAGGAATTGTAAAAAGTACAGTTTATTTTTGTCATTACATTATAAAGATTATTGTTCAGTGTAGAGAAAACACGATAGTGAAATCCATTCCATTGGGGATTGAGTCAAGCAACAAATAACTCGATGTAACACCATAATACATCTAAGAATATACATATGATTAAAAAAACGCAGTTAAAACACAGTAAATGAAAAGAATGCATACACAGACACACGTACCGTTTAAAGGTGTTGAAAAGACAGACGTCAATTGCAACTGCTTACGTTTCTGTCCAGATGCCTTGCAGATCATATCCCGAATAATTGCATTGGTTCATTTGAGCGTGGGCGTTATCTACATTGTACGAATTTTGGTCTGCATGTTTAACTCATGCTTGTTTTATACACTTTAAATTGATTATATTTTAGGAGTTCTTATAAAATAAATACATATATAGAAGCTAGAAATCCATCAGATATTTAAGAGAAAAATGTTGACCATAGAAAACTGCAGATTGTAGAAATCTATAGGCGGTCAACCATATCTGTAGCAATTTTTTAGAGTTGAGTTCTATAAAAAAGTCAACTATATATAGAGCTGATTGTGTCACCTATACCAACCATGATCCGTACCCCCGTGCACGCTGTATATTGTAGCTATCTCGGTTCCCGCAATCCACACACAGGGGGACCACCCGGGACCTCTCGCACTAAAGCATAGCGCCGATACCTCTGTACAAAAGAGCCATCTCCTTTGCAAAATTTGCACGCTGTACTCTCCCCTACAGTCCGACGAGTGCGTGCCGGTGTACCTGCGTCCACTTCTAAAACCAATGTAGCAAAATAGGTTAACGCAGGCAGGCGCATTATTGATACAAATTACAGTGATGAGGACAAGAACAATATTCAGATGAGAACCTTGACAATGTCCTGTAATCTCTTCTACTTGGGATCACTTTTTTGAAACCTTGAGCTTTGAAAGCCCTGATGCTGTTGTTGGACATTACAATATTATATTCTTGTGATGAATATCTTTCTTTCTTTCTTTCTTTCTTTCTTTCTTTCTTTCTTTCTTTCTTTCTTTCTTTCTTTCTTTTTCTTTTTTGCATAAATACAATACCTATAGATTAAAATTCACTATTTTCAATAGTCCATGACTTGCAGTGATATACTTAAAACACAGTCATACCAGGACAAGTAATAATATTGTTTAAGAACAAGCCAATAAAGTGTTTTTAAAAAATAAAACAATTGTGAGCCATGGGTATCACTTATTTAGTGGTAGTGTGACAAAAGCTCACAGACCAAATAGGTGGTAACTTATGACAATTCCAGATGTGTGCCTGTGTTCCGCATTATACTATAGCTGAAGGGTTTTATTTAAATCAAACTAACCCTGTGCTCTGGGTTGTGTAGGTGGAGATCAATGACAACACCCGGCCCTGGCGGCTGGAGGTAGACCATGTCGAGCTGACTTTAGAGTCTGTGTTGAAGCCTCCTGATGACTCGTTCTCCAGGCACCTGATTAAGCCACCCTCTATTCCCGGATTGGAGGGGCTCAGCGGGCCCATCCAGCAGCTCGCCATGCATTTCCTTGGCAATGGCAGCGGCGGCAATGGCAGCAGCTCAAAAACTAGTCATAGCAAAGGTGAGACTTGTGAATGCCACGAAGGACCTCTTAAATGTATTTTGGTCCTTAAGATGCACTGCATGCAAAATTTACAAAGAGTCCACAGTCATTATCTATACATCTATACGTTGTATATATCTGGACTCAAAAATAATTTACAAGCAATTTATTTTTATACTGAATAAAGAGTTTGTGGACCACGGTCTGCAGTCCTCAAACGTAGCTATGCCTTTGCATGAAGTCCTGTGCTCATCATCATTATGAGGCAGTTATTTGAGTGACGTTATGAGTTGAGTTGACACAGAATTTGGAAATGTAAGTTTCTAATTTCTGTACTTTTTTATTCTTTGTTCACTGCTAGATGGTGTCATTACAGCATTTTAAAAGCAGACATGCAATCCAGAAAACACCACAGCAGCTTCACTGGCAAGTGAAACCGTTATTTGTAATGGTTTACAAGATGTTGTTTGGATACTCTCACAAAACTAATACCAAGCAACAGATGCAATAACAACTTGTGTATGCTTAATTTATTTGAAAGTCATAAATGTGTGGAATGTAACTGGGTGATGATGTTACAGCTAAAACACTGGGACTAAGGAAAAAAAAGATATACTACTCTGGGGTAAACAGTATGCATGCAAGACACAGGCCTCAATAAGCAGATTGGTGTGTTTCTCGTGTTCCTGATGTCATTCCTTTTCCTGCTTCAGGAGACAGTGTTTCCATGTTGAATGAGAAAGTTCCTGCTACCCCGCTGGCTGAGGCACGCCTGAGTGCCGATGAGCTCCTGTCTGCTGTGGAGCTGCTGCTCTCTGAGAAGCTGGTTAGCCAGGTGGGAGCGTGCTTCCAGTTCCACATCGCTCTCCGCGACGGAACTCACAAGACATATTTTGTTGACCTAAGCAAGGGTAAGGTTTCTGGTTTGATTCGTAATGTTTTACTTGCATTTATTTATAATTGGCTACAAATTGAAGTCAAACTTTAAATATATCACTCTTAGTAGTGTCAGTATTTCATTGTGAATTATTTATTAAAAAAAAAAAAATGTATAAAATATATAAAGGCTGGAAGAAAATTGTGGGCTGTGAATTTGTTGCGGAAACTGCAACTTTTAACAGACCACAACTTTTTATACTTTTAATGTGACTACAATGTTTCTATTATTTATATGTAATTTTGTTGCAAAATAATACTGAAAAGTAAACTGAAACAGAAAAGGAAATGTCACTCTCACATTGTCTTTTGCTAGTGGGGGATTGGTATGTCTTATCATCCTCTCTAGCCAATCAGTGATCTTCTTTCCCCCTGGCTATGGTTAGCAATGGCCATGATGCAAGTACTGAAGTGTACTTACTTACTGTTGAATTTTGTGACTGAAGGTTTATTGTCGTTTTACAAATACCATAGTGGCTGTTCAATTTTCTCAGTGAGCTTTATGCAAGTACGTATGTTATGCGTCATTATTGTTCACTATTTATGTTGCTGTCAATTCTGTAGGTGCTGGTAGAGCTGGCCATGGAATGCCCCATCAGAACCCTGATGTTGTGTTTCAAATGACAGAGGAGGATCTCCTGGCGATGTTCGAGGGCACCCTCCGACCATTCGGGGCCTATACCAACGGGCAGCTGAAGCTCCGTGGAGACCTGAAAACTGCCATGAAGCTTGAGGAAGTCATTAAAGTGACGAGGCAGCAGTGATTCCTTCATCAAGATGTGAGCAGATTACTGAAGAAAGCAGCTCCACATCATTAGTTCAAACAATTTCAAAATCAAGAATTGCATTTTCTGGCTGCTGTGTAAAGCAGTTACTCGCACTGATGTCATCTGAGGTGAAGTTGGTTCTGTTGGAGAATAACAACATGGTTATGTTGTCATTGTGTTTTGAGCAAAGGGTTTGGAGTAAAGGTATCCTGGTTTGGATCCCACCTTGGACATTAATTTGCTGGTGTGTGATGGTGTGCCCTTTTGACCTCCTACCTACCCTTTCTGAAAATGTTTTTTTCAATTTAAGAATTTCTTCTGTATTTTTGTTTGTCCCTGGTGACAGGTTTATAGTGGAGGCACGTGAACATATTGTACACTGACACTTTTAACTGAAAATTGCACTGAAGCCTCTTTTGGGTATTCCCAAGCACACATTCTTAGGGTTCTGAATCTAGATCATGATGACTGCAGTCTACCCTCTAATTAGTGTGAAAATGAAGGTTAAGTCTTAATAACCACCTGTCCAACTTGAATTAAACTTTGCATTAATATTATGTACAGAAAGTTATTCAGTGTACTGTATGTCATAAAGACCCTACTTTTACAGGACACCTGATACCTAAAATTACCAGAACTAATGAAGCAATATCCTGGGAAGCAGTTGTCTGTATTCAGAAATCTCTACATGAGTCAGATCAATGGGTCCTGTAATGGGTTGTTTATCTCTTCACCAAGGTTGTGTATGTTACTGGCAAACTTTGACGTTTTCTGGTCCTCAATTTGAGTTTAATTTGGTAGCACAAATTCTAATCAAGAAATCTACCACTGGGGCAAGATACAGTGCTTGCCTTGTGTGATTTATGTACTGCTTTTATGATATATTTGGGATTATTTATAAAGCAATGTATTATACACTCCATAACACATGGTACACATGTCTTTTCCCTAACCTGCAAAGTCACACATTTCCACTGAAACTATCCTAACACATTACACACAAGTGTTTCAGCAGTAGTTCCTGTTCATTGTGGTAGGTCTTTGGTTTCTCTAGGCGTTGGCTCCACGAAAGTCACTGCATTGCATGGTAGAGAGGTTGTCATTGACTTCAGCTCCTAGTGTAGAGAGGTGGCTGACACAATCTGCAAGGTGTACGATACAATGTTGATTTTTAAATAACTCCTTTCATGTCATCTAAAATTGGTACTATTAACCTAAAGCATTTCATAGTTCTGATTTACTTCAGGCAGTGGAGAATAACTTTGTTCCCTCTGCAGGTTGCACACAGTAGCACCCTAAGAGTTTGTGTGTGTAGTGGCTCATTATTATCAGTAGATGGCAGTTAAACCCTTTGCAGTGTGGAATAAGGTTGTGTTCTGACCCTCTGTCTGTCATGTACATGTTGTGCATACAGGTCAGTAACATGTGTAACAAGGCAGGGAGGGGGTTTAATATCCTCCCTGCCAGAAACATGTATTTGTTTGTGTATTTTGATTGATTATTGTTTAATTAGTATTTATTAGTTAATTATCACCTGCACCTGGCTATTATTGTAAATTAGAGGCAGGTGCAGGGTATTTAAAGAAAGCAGCCAGTCTGCTTGAGGCTGCTGCTGTGTGAAGGAGCCCGATTGAACGAGTGCAGAAAATGAAGTGTTTTGTATGAGGTGCCGTTAGGACATAATCACTGAAACACCTTGCGCTCTATATACTGAAACATCAAACAGGATTGCCAACTATTTTTACCTAAACTCGCCCACTTCTTTCTCAAAACCTGCCCAATCAGGAGTGTAAGTTGTGACATAAGAGTCACCTCTGATGTTCCCCATTGTAACAAACAGCAACTACACTATTTGCAAGTGTAACTTTTTTTTGTGTTTTATGTGCTTAATTACCAGGGAACCTAAGAATCCGTTTGCTGCGGAATAACGCGGAAAAACATAGATTTTCAATGCTGTAGGAGAATTTTTTTTTTTTTTACACTTTCAAAGACCATGCAAGGCTTTTTTTGGTTGTTTGGTAACCAAATCATTAAACTTATCATATATAGTTATCGACACAGGCAATTTTGCTTTAAATTTTGTATACATATTTGTTCAGTAAAACTGCTTCTGGTGAATAAGGCACACTGTCAATGTCACATTCATGCTGAAAGGTAGCTGCAGTTTACTTCAGTATCCAGTGTGTTTTTACTAATGAACAAACTGTTTAAAGATACTGAAAACTATAGAAATAACACCTAATATCGGGTTAATGAGTTTGGAAATAGCTATCCAGGTGACAAAAGACTAACTCGAGAAACTAATATCTATCCAGGTGACAAAGACTAACTCGAGAAACTAATATAAATTCTATTTTTTGTTTTTTATTATTTGTACACAGATGTATTTGTAATGTGTAAAATGGCAGGCCTATGTTTGTTTTTGATTGATTGATGGCACTCTGGTGAGTCTGTGGAACTTCCTTTGAATTTGAAAGTGTACCAATTAATGCTTCCTGTAAAAACTAACTGTCGTAGTACTGTTCGTGTGTCTGATTTCACACTCAATTTTAGCCTTTCATTTTAATTGCAGAATACAGCTGATACGAATCAATCATTCCTTTTTCTTTAATCAAGTAAAAACTTTGAGAACAAATTCTCATTTGCAATAAACACCTGTTACCAGTTTAAACACCTGTTACACCTGTTGCCTTTTAGAAAGTGCTACGTTTGTAACCCAAAGTAATAATGGCATGTTCATATCACAGCTATTGATATGTGTTATTGTTACAATGTTTAGCACAGTGATGTAAACACTAAGGGTTGTGTAGGTTCTACAGACATTGTCATCACAAATATATTGCAAATGTCATGGACTTTCTTATGTTATGTTCTTATGATGTTATATTATTAGGAATCTACACTGAATGAACCTTAATCTAATTTGTCTAGTTTTGCCTAGAGATAACAATCAACCTCACACCTTGAATGCATCAGGCACTCGGGAAACCCGTCTCCGTGATTTAATTAACCCGTCTAGTGAGAGAGAGGTGGTTTAGCATAGGAGTCTGAAAAAGAGAGAAAAATAGCTTAAAAGATTTAAGACAAATTTCAAATCATATTGATTTAATACCACTGAGTACAAGATGCAAGTGTTTTTATTCTTAAATTGCCTACCAAGTATAGAATAACCCAGGTAGTAAATCCCTAAGAGAATTAAACTGTTTGCTATGCCTAACCATAACCAAAACCAAACCATAACCAAAACCGCAACCAGACATGTTTGGTGTCTAAAGAAATGTAAAAATAACCATGTGCTACAAAATAGCCAATCGGAGCATGAGGCGGGAAATTCAAATAATCCCAAACCTGTGACTGCTGCCTCAGAGCTAAGAAGACTCTAAGAAACTAAAGACTGCACCTGGAGCCCTCAGCTCTAATATTTATCCATCAAGGTTGGGAGCCCCGACACTCGGAGAAACGCAAGGTACTGGAACGCTGAAAGTGATTACTTTTCAGGCTAGGTAACAATACTCTTAAAATATCTATTCAGGTATTGTGACCCCTTGTGTCAGTGTGTACTAGTATTTCTTTGGTGAATTGTTGTGTTAAACTTTAGTTCTCATTGTAATGCTTTTAATGTGAAATCTTAATTGTGTTAAAACTGTTTTGTGTGATTTTCAAGCTTATTTTGGTTGCATGCTTAATAACTACCATCTTTCTTAGAAGAGATTCCCAGTATTGAATCGTTTGCTCATGTTGAACAAATACGATTCATGAACTTTGAACAGTCTGGAATATGGTCTATTTTCGGCTTGTTGTAACGTGTAAATTCGCCATCGTTTTCAGAGAGCGATATTAAAAATGGGTTTGTACATTATAATAGGACACAGCTCTTATTGAAGGTCCCACTGAGATCTTGACTATCGAAGGTATCTCTTTATCCCCTACAACTCTTGGAGGTCCTTTAATTTATTGCTCTTAAGAATATATTACCCTATCCAATCTGGCAACACTGACGTCAAACCTCACACTCTACAAACTGAAACGCCTCACACTCTACACATTGAAACGCCTCACACTCTACACACTGAAACGCCTCACACTACACAACACTGAAACACCTTGCGCTCTACATATTGAACAGGAACTCATAAAACACAATTCAAAAGTAGCATACATTTTTTTTAATGTTTCGTTGTGTTAGGCCCTGTGAAATTGCGGGAAACTTTCTTTAAAATTCATGGCAGTGTCACAGGTAAAGTATCATAGTTTCACGGAATGTGCACAGAACTATTTTATAAATTGTGTACAGATTATTATTTTTCATCAAATATAGAGCTAAATGCACTGACATCATCAAAATCATCGTCAACATTATTATTACCTAATTACACTACAATAGCTTGTGAAATGGTGTTGTAATTAACATTTATGACCACATAATTGGGGGCAAGCGTAGTTAGTTTAAAAAAAGTGATTTAAGTAGGTAGTTTAAATCGACTTGATCATGACTGAACATTTCACTCGCGTTGAACGAACAGGATTTATGAACTTTGAACAGTCTGGAATGTGGTCTGTTTTTGGCTTATTAACGAGTAAATCCGCTGTCGTTTTCAGAGCATGATATTGACAACAGGTTTGTACATTATAGGACGCGGTTATTGTTTTAAGAATGTTTACTTTTGCAATAGCACCTACAAATGACTGAAGGTTTGGAACATTTTTGACAAGTGTTAGTAGTAAATAATTTTACACAGTTATTTGTTTTGTCATTTGATGACAAGCAGCATCGTCACAAAAAATGGGTCTAGGCAGGGTATGCCCTGTGGCTGTGGGTGTGTTGTGTTTTTAACTGAATGAAATTCCACTACATCTCTTAGACCTTGAGAGTTAGGCTGTATTAAAAGAGGCTATTACAGTTCCAGAACTGAGGTGCTGCAGCACTGCTGAGCATTCGTCGGACAGTCATGATGGTGAAGGGAAGTTTGCACTGGACGACTGTTGCCAACTTCCATTCCCTCAGAGATGTAACTGGAAAGGGGACCGATCTGCGAGGAGATCCTGTGCGTAGCTGTCACAGCGCCACTAGCCCCTGCCCCTCTCCTGCTGCCAGTGGTACAGTCAGGTCCATTGATGAGATTCCAGGCAACTGGAGGAGCAGCCTGGTCAATCTGTATACTTTCTGGAAATTGGATGAGTTTAAGAACATTCATCAGATAATGGTTAACAATTTCAACTCCTTTGGGCCTATTTATAGGTAAGTTAAAGTTTTATTTACTATAGGTTAGTAAACAGTTTTAAACTGCAAGCAAAAGATTTTTTGGGAAAGATGATGCTGGAGGGGGGAGGTTATAACAACAAGTATGGCTGCTAGCTGGTTAACTGATGTCTATCTCAATCTTTTAGCAATAGGTTCGTGGGAGTTTGAAGTGCTGTGTTTAATTTTTGTGATTTTAATTTCCTAATTTTTTAAAAACAAACATTTTAAGTTTAACCTTTTCAACGTATTTGTAACCTACCATAAACACTCCCAATACAGTGAAAAGGGGAGGAGAGATTAGGTTGTAAATCCTTTTAATGACTAAATATTCCTAGTAAAACCTTATAAAGGTTTCCCATAGTAACAGCATAGGCAAGTGCAATAATACATAATAATCATGCATACTAAAAGTACAGAGAGGTATGGTGAAGCAATAGTGGTAATTACATAGCATAGCCATGGGAAATTCTTGGTAAAACTGAAATTACTTTGGAAATTGTACCATGATAAACTTTTACTTCCAGTACTGCACTTTTAATAATTGACTGCACCAAAATAATTGACTCTGATCGGTACTGTGGTGATACACAGAGCATAGACCCTAAATACAATTTTTTAAAGACTGTAAATATTATCAACCCTGAGGATGCTGCCATCTTGTTTAAAGCAGAGGGATGCTACCCTAAAAGACTGAAGGTGGAGGCCTGGACCTCCTACAGAGACTACAGGAACCGGAGGTACGGGGTCTTGCTTCAGTAATATCATACGGTTCATTGCTGTGTCTTATGTCTGCCAGGGCTGTCATTTTAACTTTTCATTGGGATTTCATTTCTAAGGGGCTCGCAGGGTCATACGATTCTTGTCCCCATTGTACAAGTCATGTAAAACATCTATTTCAAAAATGACTTTTTACTTAATCTGACCTTTATTAAGTAATCTATTGTAGTAATCCATTCAAAAAGACTTTAGGCTGCCTTTTTAAGGCTGTTCTCACCTCTGTGCTCCTTCAGCGTTGGGTGGGTTTATTTGGTTGAACACCTTACTGCTGTGTTTTCCCTCAGAACAGTACAGAGCTAAACCTCCATTCGGCTTGCCTTTCTCAGGAATGGAGAGGATTGGCGATCCAACAGTCATTCTGAATAAGGAGGTGATCTCTCCACAAGTGGTGGGAAACTTTGTGCCCCTCCTGGATGAAGTGGGGCAGGACTTTGTCTCCCGGGTACACAAGCAGATCGAGAGGAGTTGGAAAGGAAGATGGATGGCAGATCTTTCACATGAGCACTTCAGATTTGCACTGGAGTGTGAGGCTTTTCATGTTGTTCAATAGGACTAGACAGGGCAGCGGATTGATGACTTGTCTTTAACCCTATATGGCCAAATTACTGATTTAGCCAACATTTTATTTTTAAATGTATTTATTTTTACTGTAACATTTTTATAAGTTTGTTTTAATGTTGCTGCACGTGCCAGTTTTGTGGAACTCTCTCTAACCCCTTAGCGGCGAGCCATGTGCTGTACGGGGAGCGTCTGGGATTGCTGCAGGACCAGATCGACCCTGATACCCAGCAGTTCATTGATTGCATCACTCTGATGTTCAGAACCACGTCACCCATGCTGTACATCCCCCCCTGCCCTACTGTGCTGAGTCGGGGCCAAGGTGTGGAGAGACCACGTGGAGGCCTGGGACGCCATCTTCAGTCACGGTGAGCCGGCTGCATTGTCTTTATACACACGCTGGCCTCCTTAAAGTAATTTTAGCCAACAGAATAGTTCCACAAAATGTCTCTGCCATGCACCATGCCAGAAGGACAGGGCATTGAGCTCTACCTTTGCTTCTGTAATAACTAGTGCTATATTTTGTAAAAAGATAATGCTTAAATGTGTATACGTCTTGAATATTGGAATTAAATAAAGGAGTCATGAGTCATTATAAATTATAAACCACGATATTAGTTTCTTTATGCTATATTGACTGATAGGCTTTCAGCCAGTAAGATGCTTTGGCCCAGAAGACACTGCTGAAGACATTGTCCCAGTGAGTGTAAGTACAAACAGATAACCCAAGAACAGCATAGAACCTGATACCTCCTTTGTTCTCTAAAGTAATACCAGAAATCATGCTTTAAAATTAAAATACACGTGTGCTACCACGTGTTTATTTTAAAACTACACATTTGAGACCTATGTAGATTTATGGACCTATGTAGATCTAAGATGTACAGAATTATTTTGTTAGCTACTATACTTTGAGATGCCTCAATTTATAAAAGAAAGCAATCATACATTTTATTCAGGCATGAATCTCTGATCCATCCATCAGACTAAAATAAGTTTATTTACTGCAGTTCAAACTATCACATATTTCTAGTTGCTGGATTCCCTGAAATACACCATTGCGTTTAACCACAGCTTTGCAAATTCTACTGCTACTAAGCAAACTATTCTGAAACATCATAAAGTGCATGCCTAGAATTTGCAAAACTGATTTTAAATGAGTGTATCTCAAGGACCGGACACCAGTGTATTTGACTGCAGTGCATGGAAGATGAATTTAGGACACTGTGGCATGTCATAGTGTACATGTCTGTGACTAGATTTCATATGTCTCCTGTCTCTCTTCAGCTGACCGATGCATTCAGAACATCTACAGGAAGTTACATCAGTCTCCTGCAAGTGAGGGGAAGTACCTTAGAGTCCTGGCTAGCCTCCTCATGCTGGACAAGCTGTCCATTGAAGACATCAAGGCCAGCGTGACTGAACTAATGGCCGGAGGGGTTGACACTGTAAATAAAACCATATGCAACCAGGACTAGTGCCCTTCGATATGACATTTTTGTTTTTTTAGATAATGAAAATAATTGCAATTATCACGGCGATGAGTAACAAGTGTATTCACAGTGCGTCATTCACGTATAACACTCCGATGAGTCACACTTCAAAAGTATGACAGTTTTCAGAATTTTTCTATGTTGCATGGCCTTTGACCCCATCGAAAATCTGGTAGTCAAAAACGATAGTCAATGACATTGTACCATGAATCTCAAGTTCTTCTTGAAGTTTCATGAAACTTATTCTATTCTGCCAGATAGTTTAATCTTTTTTTTTTTTTTTTTTTAAAAAGCCTTTACTGTACTTTGAGTGACATTGTTGAAAATGTACTTTGAAGCTCTGTGGTTGTGGGTTGATTCAGTGGGGTTTTGAAAGAGCTTTGATGCTATGTGTGGATCAGTTCCATTCCATCCTTAAACTGGTTTGGTACAGCTAGTTGTGGTGTGAGCTGCTATACACAAAGACCCTACCTTGAGTCAGTGTGCTTCAACTCTGCCCTAGAAAGACTTTCTTTAAGTCTTTGCATCCATCCAACCTTTAGTATCTCAAACTGTACAAAAGGTATTCCTGTTATAATAATAGACACCCTACACATGACGTTATCTTCCGATAAGTCACAAAAACAGCTTGTTCTCAGGAACTACTATTAAACAAATTTATTATTTTTTTTAACCTTATAATTGTCACGGGATGATATCTATACACAAGATAAGATGTACTAGAATTCTGACATCCTCAAGTCATTGGTTGATTTCTCACTTTACTCAAGTAGACAGATGTTTTGGTTTTATGCTTTTATCGGTGTTCATAATCATTTTTAGTGTTTGTTTTTGTGGCTGTGTTTTATTGCAGACTTCCATTACCCTGCTGTGGACCATGTATGAACTTGCCAGATACCCAGACCTACAGGAACAGCTGCAGGCTGAGGTTCAGGATGCCTGGGCCTCTTCACAGGGGGACATGACCAAGATGTTAAAGTCAATTCCTTTAGTTAAAGGAGCCATAAAGGAGACGCTGAGGTAGGAACACAGTCACTGATCTTTTCTGAGGATTCCAGTCTCCTCTCGGCTGTGCCCCGGCCCAAACCTGCCAGTGACTGGGTATGCGCAAGTGGACGCCTACAGTACAGAGCAGACATGCTGTCGAGCTCCTGGGTTTAAGAGAGGTAATTAGCTTGGTGGTGGGATCAGAGGACTCCCACTGATAGTCATTTCTCTGGAGCTTGTGAGGGAACATAATTGGAAATTTTAAATTGAGCCAAAACTCAGGTGGTAAAATAACTGGCCACAAAGACTGCTTAGAAAAGAGTACTACAAAAAAATCAATACATCCTAAGCCCATACATTCCAACAAAGGAATGTAAAAAGTCCCATAACGTTAGAAATGTGTTTTATTTTTATTTTTTTCAGGCTGCACCCAGTTGCTGTGAGCTTGCAAAGATATATAACTGAGGATGTTGTGATCCAAAACCCCCACATTCCATCAGGGGTGAACATGTTCTGTCCACTTTCCTACCAAAGCTCTGAATTAAAGAGTACAGGAATAAAGTCATTATTTAGCAGCTCTGTATAAATGTCAGTGTCTACGGTATCTGTACAGGCCATTCCAATGGGCATTTTTTATTGAACCATTGTATTCCCTTTGGGTTGTTCTGTGCCAGCATCAACAGTATGCCCTACTTGACTAGGTAAACCACAGCACATGGGGATGCATGACATGCTAAGGAACTTTATTCCAGCCCTGTGTTTATTCTCTTTTCTCTCTTATGCAGACTCTGGTGCAGCTAGGGCTCTACGCTATGGGGCGGAATCAACAGATTTTCCCCAGACCTCTGCAATACAACCCCGCCCGCTGGCTCAAAGGGGAGAACCACTATTTCAAAAGCCTTAGCTTTGGGTTTGGTCCTCGGCAGTGCCTGGGCCACAGGATTGCAGAGACTGAGATGCAGCTCTTCCTCATTCACGTGAGTGCACAGTCCTGCAGGTAATGGTAGATAGCCCTCAGCTCTAACCATGGCTTAAAACTTTGAGATTCGTTTTTATGTTTGATACAATTATTCTGGTGATAAATATAGGTGGTGTTGGCAACTCAGTTGTAAAATGAATCTTTACATATAAAGACACCGATAATGACTTACGTAAATGAAGTTGAATCTGTCTATTGAGACAATCAAAGGGACTTAGTAAAATGCTCTTCATGGTGAGCTGTTTTTTTGTATAGAGCTGATCACAAGGAGGGAGCCTACTGCACTTTTTAATTCTACTGTATAGTTTCTTTTTTATTCTACTGCATACAGATTTGCAAATATTTTATACATTATTCAAAATGTATACTGCTGATCAAACAGAATCATTGATTATCTCCCATCTACTTGAGAAATCTGTACTGCCATCTGCAGTGTAAATATTTTTTTCTTCGATGTGCAACTTCTGACAATTATTTTGATGAAAGGTCAAATTTTCCCTTTTAAAGGAAACTGCACGTCTCTATACCCGTACGTGAGTGAGGGTTTATTGTTCATTTCTACTTATGTTCATGTCACTTCAGCTCCTTCAAAACTGAAAAACAAAGGCAAGTGGATGTCGGGAGCACCTTTGAACTGATCATTGTTCCAGATAAGCCGATCTTACTAACCCTGCGTCCTCTGCATTAGGAGAAGAACGTCAATGACAAGACAAGGCTCTTAGGCTCCATGTCCTTATTTATTGTGCAGAGGGTAAGGTCGACTTCGGTCCAGGATTTCCACAGTACAGGCAGGTTGCTTTGATTCTTGTTTAAATGTTATTTGTACAATTCTGTATTTGCTCTACCTTGATAAAGTCATAACAAAAGATCAACACTAATAAACTACATGGCCACCTCATTGTTAGAGGTTATTAAAGCTATTTCCTAGACATGAAACTATGGCCAAACTTGTATTTTATTTTTCAGTAATGATACAGTGATAACTGGATACGAAGCAGCTCATTTTGTGTTGGTTAATGAGTTAAGCCAGTACTTAGAGTTTATGATATTAAGTTTGATTTAAGTTTGCTTGTTTTGATGCTGTTATTGAACTTATTATTCCAACCCATGTACTCTAAATAAATGGCAATGCAACAATTAACATGAACCCTTTTTAGAAATGTTTAACAACAAAAGGAGTAACACGGCACAGTTAACATTCACAGTTTGTTCATTAAATTCGCCCCAAGAAATTGTTCAGAATGGAGTGACGCATTTCATCGGTAACTGTTGAATACTAGAGAGAAGAAATAAACAAACTTTAGCGACCTCCAAACTTCAATAAAGTAAGAAACACTTTCACAATCAACTTTAATTTACTATCTCGACCCTAAAAATAACAATAGTTGTTCTTTTGGAAAATTACTAAAAAATATAAAAGCAAACTGTACATATGTTTTTTTTTAATGGGGGAAAAAAAAAAAATTCTGTGTTGATTGTCTGGCAGCAGGAAGGTTACGTCAGAGGGTCCAGCTTTCTGTATCTACTGTTTAGCAAGGAATCGGACTTCTAAAAGAAAAAAAAAGATGGCCAATGCAATTCAGCTTTTAACTTTGATTATACAGTATATTAAATACTAAAATAATAAATGACAGTACGAAGTCTGATCTGTTGAGCATCATTCTTTGGACCCAGGTATGGGTGCTTGTATACTAGGAGGTTTTAATGTTAAAAGCAATGCTTGCTGTGCTTTGAGGTAGATGACTAGCTGTTTGGTTTCACTGCGTTAGTAACTGACCTGAGGGAAGTCATGCAGAATCATGGTGGATGACCGTGCAAATCCATGTTCCTGTTCATTGAGCCGTGTGAGCATATCCTGTTTCTCTCGCCCCCATCTCCGCGCATTCTCCTCCAGCTGGGGAAAACAACACAAAATAAATAGAGAGCATGACTACAAGGGACAAAACCAACATTTGAATGGGCAAAATGTCTTAAATTATAACCCTCAATCACACATGAATAAAACCTCTGTCTATTTCTTTTAATTGGATAAACCATAGCGCCGTTAAGGGACCTGTTAGTTATTCTTTCAGCAACATAATTTAATTGAAAACCCTGCAGTGTACAGGCCACATGCTTGTTCTGTGTAAATGGAAATCCCTAGAAATATACTGTAATAAATAAAACCTGCATTTTCCTGTTTCAGTCACAATGGGCAAGAAAGCAAATCGTAGGCTTTCACTTGGCAAGCGGTAAAATCAATACCTGGGTCTCCAGCATCTGTATTCGCCCCTGTGCCTTCTCCAGCTTGGCCATTAAACTCATTTTCTCTGTGTCAGAGAAGGAATCCTGTTTCTGGGGAACAGCATGCAATTATACATTTATCAGAACATAATCATATAGGGCTATTGCAGATTAATTCAACATAATACATGCCTTGTGTTGGTGTTGTATTTTTCTTGCACTGCATTATTATACATAAGTGAAAAACAGTTTTTTGTACCAATTATACCTTCTGGGAAAGGAAGTCATGTATTCACCTTGGAGCTTCGGTGCAATAAAGTGGGTTGTGTAAAATGGATACGTGTAAAAATGACCACGTATTACTTGGTCTATATGGGGAAAGCACTTGCAGCATAACGAATTTGCTGTGATGGTCCAAGCACAGCACACACCTGGAAGGGCTGTTGGAAAGGGCTGGCTGCTGACTGGTAGCGCAGTTTCTCTAACTCAGCCCTCAGTCTGGAGTTTTCTGATGCCAGCGCTGACTCTATCTCTTTCCACAAGTTGTCACTGCTGCCCCCTAGTTGTAGAGAAGATGGAGAGCTCCACATTAGTAAGAACATTCCTGAGTTGGTAGCTACCAGCAAGGATTCTTGAAATGCTGTCCATTGCCTTGCTTGCAGTAAATATGTTGGGCGCAGAAGTGAAGCCAATGCTAATGGAAGGGTGTCCTGTACTGTCAGCCTCACCTGTTTGTTTTTTCAAAGCTGCTGGCTGGTCTCTGTTCTTTTCTTTCAGTTTAGTGTCCAGCACCTTTTCCATCTTTTCAATTACCTGCAACAAACAATGGATGTCTTACTTTACAGTGCTAAACTACCAGATCCTGAACTAAAGGAAATCCAAATCTATAGGTCTTTTTAAATTATATAAATAGCAACAACTCTAAAAGCCTGTACTATTTACCTCTAATTCCTTCAATGCTTTGTCTATTTGACTTTTCCCCTCAGAATGAATTAAATCACTGAGTGTTATGTGTTTAATACACTCTTGCACAATCATCCATAACATCAACGCATTCTATCAACGTATACAGTACTGAACATGATTGTGGGACGCTGCTGCCGTAAAGGGGTAACCTGTTTTGACAAAGCCCATTTTGCCATCATGTTATATATTTACTTCCTGTGCAGCAGGTATTAAGGTCTCATCTGAGCCTCATCCAACAAGGACTGTTAAGTGTGGGTCAGGTGGTGTCCTAATACCTGCAGCACAGGAAGTACATTTATAATATGGTAGCAGGCTAAATAGGCTTCACCTGACTCAGTTTAAAAAAAAAAACAATGCAGTCAACATGACAAGGGAGAAGAGTGCTAAAGAGAGGCAAGAACATGTTCTTTTTAAAAGGCTAGATGGCCGTTAAAGCAAGAGAAAAGCTTGGTATCATATACGAGCCAGGTATTAGAAAGGAAAGGAGTGAGGGTTACCTTCTCTTGTTGCCTGATGGTACCCTCCAGGCTCTTCACCTTGCCTGCCCGGTCCTGGTATCTCTGCAGGACAGCCTGCTGCTGCTGGTGAGCTCTCTGCAGGTGCAGCAGCTCCTTCTCACAGTCGTTTTTCTGTCAGGGAACAATCACTCAACATCTACTGACTGCTTCAGGGACGAAAGTAAAACGCAAAGAGCTGAGAATATGGGGCACACAGCTTCTCAACACCTCTGTAGACATACAGAAATATGCATTGTGTACTCCTTTTGTGACGGGAGCATTTTAGGACAGCAGGGCAACTGGTTACACTAGAAAACAGAAATATGAAAATGAAATTTATATCATACAAAACCGGACACTGCTGTCCTATTGTTTTCTATGGAAGTCAGCCGTTCTGTTATTACTGTACTCGATAATCGAATGGCTTAGATAACACCTTAGACACCTGCTTCTACAGATGATTGAGCCCTGTTTCCAAAATGTTGACTCTTTCAGTGGACTACATTGAATAATTTAGACAAAGCTACATGGCACACATAAATAAACAACTAAAAAGCTGTGTATAACAGTGAAATAACTTTTGGTGGAATAACAAATGTCTATGCAAAGTTTTTGGGAGAGCCTTCATAAGCCCAGCCTTGTCTCCATGTTATAATCTGACAGGCTGGACTTTGAAAGGCTCTAGACATCTGATCTGCACAAGTTACAGCCTATAAATCATCATGCCCCTGATTCTGTTGCTTTAAGAACTTGCACTAAAACTTTAACATGTATCTGCAGCTGTATTCAATGCATTCCTATTACAATGACATAATAATGCTTCAATCAAACTTTTTCTACACATAGAGAATATATACAGTGCACTTGAGAGTGAATCAGTTAGGAGATCCTATTTAAAGGTGTCAATAAAAACTGGCTTTACAATGTGTCTTGTGTTATTTAGAAAACACCTTAACAATAATTAATATGCCTTGTTTACAGCATGTGCCCTGTTTTAAATCTGTGTCTGCCAATGTGCTCACCCGAATCAACTCGTTCTGAAGCTGCTGGATTTTATCCTTGTGAGTTTTCACCTCTGCCGTCCCGCTGGCCAGTTTGAATTTCAAAGAGGCTGCAAAATAACAGGATTTATTTAGTTTTTAGTTCCCATAGTGGGTGCTAAGATATAGCCAGCATAGTTCCAGACTAATTGCATAGCAGGATTGAGCTGAAGTAGGTATCCGTAGGTTCCCGACATTTTGTTTACAAGGGTATCCTGGTTTTACAGAACTAAAATACTTTAAGAGGCTTCATTTGTTTAAATCTTTGTTCAAAACACACCTGAAAGCCACATAAAACATACCTGTGTCCAACAACTGCTGATTTCTTCATGCAATGGTCTTGTGAGTGGTTGGGTATATAACATGCAACAACATGCTTGAATAAGGGTCTGCTACCTCGTTGAAAACATGCTTTGCACAACCAATACAGTCTCCTAGTGCATATCTACTATACTATCATATCATTGGATTCTTTCGATGTGTTTACAATGGGCTGTTGGGTATGGCCACCACTACTTAGAATGGCTTTACATACCGTCAATATAGGAAAAACCCCATCACTAAATCTAATTTAAAATAGCCAAATGATTAAATGCATTGGATATGTCTTCACATGCAGCTTCTTACAGCAATATTTTCAAATTAACTGAGGCTTTCAATGACTAACTTGTTTGCTACGTTGTCTGAATGTTTATCAGAAAGGCTGAAACTTTGGAAAATGGAAAAAGCAGCATTTTAAAATGAAGTGTGTGAAATGTGTCTTTGAGCAGCGATGGACAGATGCGTTCACAAGCATAACTGTCCTTTAAGCAGCCAAACGCCATTTCAAGGTCAGGATCTGTCCTTCAGGAGATAACAGCTTCATCGCAGAGCCGTTTATCATGTTGCATTTCCAGCAAAATGAGCTGGCTTATCTGAAGGTGGCACAAACATGTTTGCAAAAAGCAAAGGACTCAATTGGAAATGAATCAAGAATAACCTTGGACTTGAAATAAAATAATAAAAAAAAAACGTTTACATTTAAAATGCACCCAAACCTTTTTTTTTTTTTTTTTAAATTTTGACAGAAGGTTTATCATTTTCCAAAGTTACACCTTAAATTGATACAAAAAAAAAACAAAAAAAAAAAAAACAAAAAAAACACTTGATAAGATTGTCTTTTATTACAAAAAAAACAAAAAAAAAGTGAACTATTCTAACAGAAAATAAGGTTACAGGGTGAATTTGTGCCTGGCAAATTTTAATGTTTCATGTGCATCATGAGTAAGTTGATTTAATATTCCTAGATAGTGCTTTACTAGTTTAAGTTTAGTAGGGGTATAGATTGATCAAAGTCAGGTAGCGAAAGTTTTTACTATGTTTCAACTGGTATTATACCTATGAAGGCAGTAACCTATATCAAGCTAGGATAGGCTAAAGCTGGATTTATTTCAATAATTTTATACCACTGGGGATAATAAGTGGTTTATGAAGACCAGGTGGATTCCCTGGTAGTGTATAGGCTGATCAAATCAACCCCTTAAAATACATATTTTTCCACTGCCTACAAAACCATTCTGAACAGTTGTTGTCTTGCCTCCCTCTGTAAGCAGGTTCATTCAGGTGTCAGTTTGGATAACGGTTAGTAAAACATTCTCAGTGCACGTTGAGTGAGCACACAGGGTTTACTACAGGAAAATAATACATACACAGTTCTGACACAAATGATGCAAATGAATGACTGACATAAAGACGGGTGCAGTTGGTAGTAAGTGGATCGTATTTAGAGTACCACGGCACTTGTGGGACAGACTGCTCATTCAAATCTTTTGCAGATTTTTAAAGAAAATCTTGTTTAAGTGAAGTTATCCAGCAACAAATTCCTCATCCTTAGTTTTACTCCTTACCAAGAAAAAGGAGATCATTTTAGGGTACTGTTATAAACTTCTCATTAAAATCTTTTGCACATTTCTAAAGAGGAGACGATTAAATTAGTCAGAGATACCAAGGTATTTTATAAGTATGGCATCTGAGGGCAATCCAATCCCCACCCCTACTCTTGCTGTAAATCATTTGTTGTTTCCATAATTTGCATCAGTACTGTTTCTATGTTGTAATGTATTAAACTGATTATTTATACCATTAAGTGAACTTAACAAGTGGAGCTTTGCTGGCAGTGGAAACAGGTACTAGGCTCAAAAGCATGTTGCTTAACAAGAACAGATATGAGAATGGCACATTGGGCAGTGGAATCAGTGTGTGTGTGTGTGGGGTGCAGTACCGATGCGGTCAGTGATCTCAGCCTTGGTCATGACGTCGATGTCGGTATCGTCTAGCAGTGTCTTCCCCAGGTCCTGGTGCAGGGTCAGCTCGCTGCGCAGCTTGCTGTTGTCTGACTCCAGATTGCCCACATGTCGCCGCAGTGCAATGATGTCCTCCGCCATCTTGCGCATGGCTGTGCGATAGTTCTCCAGCTCCTGAAACACACACACAGAGGAAAAGGGCCATCAAACCTCCACACTTTCAATCCAATGGAAGCTTTCATGGGCTGCTCACTGGTGCCAGCTGAACATGACCATTTTGGTGAACAGAACTGATTGATGTCACAACTCTTTAATAGGTTTTGTATCATTGTAGATACTATTGCGTGAAAGTCAGGTGTCTCCATACATTCAATATTATTGGTCATTTTTACCTCAGGTTCAATTGAAATGATTTCCAAAAATCAACACATTAGTTACTAGGGGGTCTGGATTTCAATGCTTGTTAATTTTTCCTTGAGTAACTCTATTAATATTGTGTAACTAAAAAAGCTCCCTCGAACACTACTGTTGAAAAAAAAAAAAAAAGTTTTGCGGTTGAGAGAGACTTTTATTCAGACAGATCAGTGTCTAAAAACTCAAGGAAAACTGTAAATACTGTACACCATAAGCATTAAAAAAAAAGCCTTAAATACTATCTCCTCAGTGTATTTGAAATCCTGGGTGTCTACAGACCAGAGGCCCAAGCCAACTGTTTCACAGACACCTTGAAATGGCATCAGGTTCCTCACACAGCCCTGAACCCGTCAGGCCAACAATTCAAAACAGGAACCTTGATCCAGTCAGCTGACCCTGAGGAGATTAGCGGAGGACTGTGATAAAGTGCCTGCTGTCAACCCTATCCTGCACCGACATTAACACCCCAGATCAGTGAGAGGGGCTTACATTGAAGCACAATGAGGTATAGTAAAGCATATTGAAAACATGGCAAACCAGGGTAAACTATGGTAAATGCATAGTATAACCATGGGAAAAATGCAAAAATAC
Organism: Polyodon spathula; assembly: GCF_017654505.1. Classification (NCBI taxonomy): domain Eukaryota; kingdom Metazoa; phylum Chordata; class Actinopteri; order Acipenseriformes; family Polyodontidae; genus Polyodon; species Polyodon spathula. Next base: position 23,086,819 of record NC_054552.1, read on the forward strand.
AGTGGTCAACTTTTACAAGGGTATGCACATGCACACATACCCCTATATTATTCATAAGTGGTTTACTGGATAAATATAAAAATGTAAGTGAGTTCCCGCCCCTGTGCATATTTATGTTTACATGTTGCGTGTTGCGTGTTGTGTGTTGTATGTTAATGTTGGTGTATAGTCATTGGTACACAGGATATAAATGGGTCTGTGTAACATGAGTGATTTAAAATATATATTTGTATTTAGGCACGAGGATTGCACAGCACTTCACGTGCAGGTAAAATGTAATAATATGTGAGCACAGGAAATTGCACTAGATAAATTCATGTGCAATTGTACCAAGACTCCAATTGAATGATTGATTAGCAATTGACTCTCGGTACAGCCTCATAAAAGCAAGCATATAAAACCTACTTTCACTCCACTCAAGGGTTGTGACCCCTGTTCTAAACAGTGGAGAACCCTCTATATATATCCCACTTGAGGTAAAATATATTCTCTATTGCTATATCTGTTCTGCTTAGTTCTACAGAACATCAATACAAAGAGAGTATATATTGTGCCAGAACTGTACAATGAAACATCTTCAAGGACAAGAACAGAGCGCTGGACTCTCTTTATAGGTTTATAGATAAAAAGCTTATTGGATTTCAGTTACTTTTGAGCTAGAAGCGCCACCAAGTGGAAAAAAAGTCAAACTACAATGAGCAGCTATTGATCAGGACCAGTTTTGCACTGCATGACATTGGTGAATCCCTGTAAAGAGGAAATCAGTGCCTGCCAATCAAAATAATCAGGCCCTACCTTAAATCACTTTATATAGTGGGCTCTCATGTCTCAATCACACTTATTTCAACTAGGTTTAGTACACAAATAAAATAAAGACTTTGTTTCAGACTACTGTATAAGAATATTCATGTTGATATTGTAATTAAGGATTTCTATAGAAGTAATTCCATTTTATTAATTAAATATTTTCAGTTTTTTGTCCTGTAAACTTGACACTAATGGATGGTGTTAAGTTGTACGGTATCTTTAAATGACTATATAATCTTTCTGTTTTATACACCACACCAGGACTCTTGTAAATAAGATGCTACAGCTACAAAAACATATTTTCCCTGAATAACTATTCCAAAGCGTCTTTACTTAAAATGAAATATTAGATATTTAAGCCTTATATTTAAGGTTTGAACTCAGGTCAAAGCAATGACCTCATCCGACATTGAGAAGCATTCATATTAAGCAGAATTCAGTAGATCTTAACATATAATGGAGTTTATTAATCACTCCAAAAAACTGGAACATAAATCTGATAAAATCACAGTGCTGTAGGCTTCATAAAAGAACACAGCTTAAAGTCTTCACTGTCATAGAATACAGTGTGTAGTGTGCTTCAGTTCAAGCTTCTAACATTAGGGGGCACTGTAGACCACTAGACCTTACAAGACCTAGCGGGGGATTGAAGGCTGAAAAGAAACATCACATTATATCATGCCCCCGAAGAACATCTGTGATAATGAGTAGCCATATTACAATTCAGATCCCCACTGAAGCTGTATTTGTCAGAGCAATTCGTCTCAATGATTATGAGGCTGCTTTATTAATATTCATTTCTTCAGAAATGCTCTAATCTGTTTGGCAAAATAATTAAAAACAGGAATAAGTTGTAGCAGCTGTGGTATCTGAGCGCTCTCCTTTCAATCGATTAGCTTTGGCTGGGTGTACAATGTAATCACTCCTTTACACGAGACACTGAAGAGTCTGCTAACCGTGCTTCTGCGCCCGGAGGTATCCCACCAGGCCAGATAAAGGGGGGATTTACTACAATGAGTGAAGCACTCCTTTTTAAAATCCCTGCTGAAGCCACACTACCCCCATTGCAAGGACTTCTGCTCGGAGTCCTTGTTTCAAGTGCAAGGCTAACACGTTACCTATCCCAGCTAGGTTACAGTGCAAGGAATGTGACCTTCTCTTTGTGAATTCCATTCAAATGGGACAAATGTCAGGTCACACTCAATTGTGAAAGAGTCACCTTATAAACTTCTCAGCCTCAATTGTACAATGCTACAGTACCTCTTTCTATATGGTAGCCTTTACCTTGTATATACAGTAAGTTTGTATAAATCTATATGTAAATATAAAAATTAAGTTTTATGGAAGCATAGCAAAGTGTGATAAAGCACAGTGAAAACATGGCAAATAATGGTAAATGAATACAATAACAATGGGAAAAGGATTGACGAACTGCAAAAATACAGTGCTTTTATAAAAGTGCATCTGCTTTTGCATAGTTTTTTGTGTTTCTGATTGTTATATGTATTTATGAATGAATGAATGAATGAATGTGTATAAGCATAGCATGTATATTTGTATGTCTGGCTGCATATATGTATATTTTATTATATTGTTGTATGTTTGGGAGTGTATGAATTTGGTGATCTCAGTTTAGCCCCCAGAAGAAGTTGGTTGACAAACAAGCAAACTTGCACAATTTGGTACAATTTTCAGTCTCTGCTTAAGAGGCCCAGGACTGAAAGTCAGGAGCTGTTCAGGTCTGATTAGTCCTTCCTCCCTTTGAAAGCTGCCAGCCCTGCATGTCACTGTGAGGCAAACAGGTATATAACAAATAACATCTTAAAGGAATGCTAAACAATGCTTTTAAATGCATTTTATTAACTGGCATAGCTTTATTACCATTAGCTCGGGTGCTTGTATCCTGATTTTCTTTCATCACTTTTTAAAAATAATCCAGGAATATCAAAATATTTCAAACACCACACTATAGGACAGATGAACATCTGCATCCTGGTACCTTTGTTGTAGGTCACATGGTCTGATTAAAACACAGGCAGCAGCATTGTCTTTAGCATTGCCTTTCACATAGCTGTTGTATAAAATACTAGCAGAGAGACAAAAGATCGTCAACAGAAGAAAATGGGGGACCAGTGATTATATTGCTAGCACAATAAGTAAAGGGATTTTGAACCTTACTTGGCACTACAATGTACATCTTCAAATATACACCAGTCAATCAAAACCTTTATTTATCCAGAGGAGTCAATTGAGAACAAATTCTCATTTACAAGGACGGCCTCGCAATGTTATAGAATACAAATACATAGTGCTGTAATAGAAGTAATGGAGTTGACCTACTTCTGCTTAAACATTCTTTAAATGTTACCCTATATGGGTACACACCCTTGTTAAAAATATCAGCTCCATGGATGCATACTGATCCTGATCACAATCACTATAACGCAAAAAAAGATCCCTTTTTATTTCTTTGTCTAAATGTTTGCTTTTCTTCCCCTGAGCTAGTGGAGTCTGCAGATGACATTAGTAACCTCCTGCTGCTGCAGATGCAAAATTAGCCTTTCTGTTTAATCTGCAGAGTGAAGTAGTCTTCAAGGAGGGAGGCAGCTTAGGTGATAGCAGCCTACCTTTAGACAATGTAAACAAACTGGATAGGCAACAAGGGCTCGTTTCCGTTGCGGCAGAGTGTACACAAGGGCACAGAATAATGAAGCAAACAGTCACCAAAAAATGATGGTATAAAATGAAACCTAAATTTGAGACAGCTTTAATGGCACTACAGCCAGAATGAGTGTACATACCATAACTAACATAACCAACAGGTATTGATAGATAAGATGCACCGAGTAACTGTGGAGATTTGATCTACAGTATACATCACCACACTGCACTGCACATTACATCTTTGTACTCTCCTTTACATCATGTAGCAACAAGCTGGCTTTTGTGCTGTTCTCTGTAGGAGTGAAGCAGGCAGAATGCCTGTCAGTCTCCACACCATCATCACTAGCTATCTCCTGCACACTCTCCACCAGCCAGGGGAGCTCCAGGCAGCCTAGGTGATTAGGAGACAGGGATTGAGGCCAGTGGAGAGTCCCCAGAGTCCTGTTGAGGAAATTGGGCAACTAATTGAAATGTACCACGAGGGGGAAGAATTATGATTGCAGATGAGATGGAAGAGCGAGTCGCAACTGTATGAGGAAAAGTGTGTGTGTTTGTGTGGGGCGGAGGGGGGGCTCTTCTGATCAGAGCGAGGAAAGTGCAATCATCTGGGTCACAAATCAGACCCCAGTCTCTGACTGCCACGAATTTTAATACAGAGAACGGCCTCCAAACAGCTTTTAGTGTCGCTCCAGGACTATTACTCTCTCAGCACAGATGGCCAGCCCTGCCAATGAAGTGCCTGGATGTGTCTTAGTGATATAGCTAGAATAATAATAGTTCTTTATTTCCCCAAATGTCCATTTTATACTGTTTTACATAACCTGGCCTGCAAATAAATGAAAACCCAGTGGTAGTTTGTGGTGCTGGAAAAAAGGGGCATTCCTAATGTGATCTCACTTGCTTACTAAATACCTTGTGATCCCTGAATAAACACCTGCTTTTAAAATATATGAAAATGCTTTTATTGAGTATGAATACACATTGCAGTGGTACCCCAAAATGCAAGTAAAGACACTTTGGGATAGTTCTTCAGGGTACTGCAGTAGCTGAAACATCTGTTTACTTGATTTCGTTTTTGATTTACATCATAATTCCAATTGAGCACTAGGAAGCTGAACATTTTCTAGGAATGACGATAAACTGGGGTGCTTACCACTCCTTTTGTAAAGTAGGCAAGAGTACATTATGAGACTATTAAACAAAAAAAAAAAACTAAATCGTTATATGCATTCCTATTTCTTATGTTCCAAATGTTCTTTTATAAACATGAAGGTATAGGTAAATTAGAGTTCTTTTTCAAAGTTATTTGTGAAGGAAATGTATTGATTGTTCCTTGCTGATATTTCGATGTCACACTTCTGGTTCACCGGATTCTACTCCAGCAGGAAGCACAAAGAAACTCAGGCGTCATTTACAATGCAATTATCTTGAGTTCTTGTGAAGGAAATAAATAGCTATAGAAACTCATAGCTATGAAAAAAATATTCTTAAAAATATATATTTTTAAAAAACACACATTTAGCATAACGTGTGCATCTGTCATATAAGTGTGAGCAATACATATTTACAGGGATTCCTTTTTCAGCTTTATGAACAATACTGCATGACACGACACCAGGTGATTTTTTACTACAAAATATGGATGACTACCGTAAACAGAGACCTGTGACTTTTACAGGTTGTTACAAAGCTGCTTTAAAATCGCATCAACTTTTAGTTTCACATCAATGACAATTTTTACTGTGATTATTATTATTATTATTATTTGACTATGTCTTTACTGTGATATTCAATCTACAAAGTTAAAAAAAAAAAAAATGCAGCACCATTTCCTACAAGTACTAATCCTTCCATCTCACTAGCAGACCAGTGTGCAGAGTGCAATGTGACATGTTTTTCAAGGGGCTTAATAACAGCTCTGATCGCTGCAGGCATTTCATTGACATTTATCCCTTCAAAACACTGTATAATCAGTTTGACCAAAACAAGTTTCATAGCCAGGCTCTGCGCTTGACATTTCCAACAAAAAATGCATACAAAGAGATTTGATTTTCAGAGTGTGCTGAACCAATACAGAGGGTAAGGGGGGAGGGGTTCAAAGATTCTCCACAAAACAACAGCAGCCCCTAGAAAGTGGGACAGCTGCTTCCCATATCGGCTCAGTGCTCATTCTGCTAATCCCTGTCGCCTAGGAGGGCAGAATCTCAACAGGACGGCATATCCGTGCAAAATGTTTCATGCAATCAGTGTTGTGTAAAGGACACTGTCAAAAAAACCAAACTATTTTATAGTATTTAAAAAAATAAATGAATAAATAACGTGAATACTGAGGAATGAATTACATCAGACTCACTTACTGTATTATACACTCTTTTAGCAATTTTCATTCTCTCAGTATGTGTCCAACACTTTACATATGAAGGGGCAGACTCAGACTTTCAAGTGGGGGGAGGGGTCAAGACTGTCATGAAGGGGGGATACCCGATACGAAAAATACCGTTAAAGTAACAATATTTTGACATTATTTGACTCCCCCCCCCAGATCCACCCATGCAATCGGGCGTCATTCCATCGTGGGTTCATGTGGTTTGGCATGTCACCAGAACCTCATGATAGAGTTACATCCTTATTATGTGCAGTTAGTGATTATTCTCCACAACTGCAATTGCTAATACTAACAGCAGCAGCTGCAGCAGCAGCAGTGTCTGTGAATTTGTACTCACCCTGCTTTCATGTTCAATAACTTCTGTAGCCTGGCCGTCGTACACAGGGTCTCGGATAGGGTCTCTGCTGAAGAAGCACACAGACGCAGCGGTCACTTACTGTACTGCAATGGCAAACCTTTTCTGTTACCGTTTCTTGTAATTACCCTTGCTAAAGGTTTTCAGCTCTTCAAAGAGTAAAATGGGACTTCTTTTATATAGTCCGAAACAGAAAACAGAAAACAGAAACAGATGCCCAAGAATTCAATAGAATTAGAAATACTTGAATTATACAGTGGGTTCCAGAAACATTAGAGCTCTGCTTTGCCACAGCCTCTTACTCTAAGCCAGTGATAACACATACCTTAATGAATAGACTCTGCTGTTTACTGGAGTAGTTAAGGTTTGTTTCACACTGTACAAGTCAGGCCATTTGAATTTGTTAACTGGAAATACATAAGTTTCCTCATATTTGGTGAGCTTGTACTACACAAAGAATACATTGATTTAACTTCACACTATTTACAACTGCTTCCCACCTGAAGAAAGAATAGAATTATTACTCTTCTCTATGTTTAAAATAAGAAGTGATTGACTGACACAGAGGGATAGAAAAGTAACACATTCTCTTTGGTAGTAATGGCACACAGAATAGACACAGATGGTATTGACATTAGATTAGACGCACTGGGAGATGGGGTTGAGGTCCTCACCAGTTTGAAAAAAAAAAAACAACCACTGAAATGAATGTGTATCTTAAACATTGTGCTTCTAAAGGAATTTCAAATGATGCTGCCTCACGGAATAAACTTAAGAGAACTTTATGCTGTTTGAAATTTCTCCGCAGTTCAATACAGAAACATTACATAGTATTATTTCCACATGTCTTTGGGGTAACCCTCTCCGGCTCCTTTGCTACATGCATCTATAGCAACAAGCTGCACCATGGGTCCCCTAACCACTGGTCACCAGAATACACAATTCTGCTTTCATCCTGCAATGTAGGGTACTACAATAATAGGGATGGAAATAAGACTCAAATTGCACAGCAATGTCACCTATTCCAGGTTTTACTGCAAGCCTGATTACTGTGTACAGATAACAAGCTTAGATGTGTCTTATTAAACTCATAGTGTAAACAGGAATAGATTAAACTGCTATGCAAGGGGAGTCTCATTTCCATCCCCATATAAGTACACCAACAGTATTACAGTTTTGTGTAATATAGGATCTTATGTTTGCTGGAAATGTCTGTGAATATACAATATAAACTGTACGTATCAAAAACACTACACATAACAATTGGACGCTAGCAACAATAAGCAACACACTTTCTCATTCTGATATTTAGTTTAAGATTAAAGAATGTGTATGTAGATACACAATGAAATGTAGTAAACTCTATTTTGTGGGGAAAATGTAATGATGGTAAAATGCTGCTCACTTTTTGAGTGGAGAGCTGAGGGTGTGAAACGGTGAGAGGGGGTCTTGATCGGGGTCCTGAGCTTTGTGTTCTCCATGCGGTGCCTGCCTGTTCGTATGGTCCTGTTCGCCGGGGTAGTCCTGCCTGAGACGGGAGTCCTGTCTATGGGGTATGTGCCCTCCCTTCTGGTCTTGCCCCCCCTTAGTGGAGATGGGTGCCCTGAACAGGTGCTCATACTCGGGGAGGATCTCTGTCAGGGCATCGTAGGAGGGAAGGTTGATTCCATCTCTCTGCAGCTGGGGAGAAGAAACAGGAGTGTAATGCTGGACTGCCAGCCAGTCAACCAGCCCGTTTGTCAGGCATGCAAATGATAAGGTTCATCTGTAACTTACAGCAATGTAAAGCCGATCAAACATCGCTTCTTATTTTGCCATGGTAAAACAATCTGAAATTCAACAACAAAATCTATACTTGCTGCTTTCATTTTAACTTCAGATGAAGTTATTATGTACAATGGTATATGAGTGTGTTCTTGTACAAGGTACTCGCTTGCTTGCAGTGCACACAAGAGATATAAAAGCATAACCTGCCCATATTAAACTAATGAAGATACTGGTACTAAAACAAAAAAGTGTTGCTGTTTGTTTCTAGAAATCCAGTAACATGGGTAGGTCAATACTTTTGCTTTTCCATTAATTGCAAACACATCAGATAAACAGACATTCAACAAAACAGAATTTTTCAGTGCAAATATCTCATACATACTTGATCTACTGTGATTGCAAGGCTGCAAGTCACTGTTATTTTAAATCAGATTGTTAAATGTCATTCTTGTAATAGTTTCCCTCAGTTTCAAGTACTTACTGTGGTTGTGTGAGGCCTGTAGTAAACAGCCATTTATTTCACGGACCCTATGTCGCGTATGTTCTCTTCATATAACACCACGCAGTCCTGTCTCACAGCACACTCTGTTGCCAGGTGCTTATAGCCAAGCACTCGCACAGCCACAACTAACCCATGGTGGACTTGACCCTGGCTAAAGCAAACAGCTGCTCCCAGCTAAACAAACTCCATGCTGAAAACTACTTGGTGAGGGTTGTCTAGAAACTGTAACCAAACAGACCTTACCTTTGCAGTAGCTGGCTGATTAATATTCTTTATAGAAGCATGCATCTACAGAAAAAAAAAATCTGTTTTTATTTTACACAGACTTTCCTGCAGCTTCTCTACTTGCTGGGTGAAGCGACTGAGTGAAAGTGTTCAGAAAGAGTCATTGTTCTGTGTGTATTGTCTGCTGCTGTTGCTACAACTCAAACTCCCCTTAGCAACTGGGTGGCCCATAAATAAAAGAGGAAGCCAGTCTAAATTTAAAGAAAAAGGTGTGTGTGTGTGTCGGGGGGGTAATTTAGTCTCCATGCATTATATCTCTAGTTCTGATCCAGTTGAGCATTTCTAGATCTAGGTAAAGTGGTTGCTGAATAGCAGAGCAGTTAAAACCAGCCTTTTGAGAAGCTTGGAAATATATATCTATTGGTATCTCATCCATTCATTATAAATCACAGATGAGATACCAACCAATCACAATTAAGGATCTGTCAACATTGCAGTACATCTTATCCTTATCCAGTACAGCTGTGATCCTGAATACAAGATCTGTTCTGTGATTTATAATAAGTAAACACACCAAGTGTATATAAATGTGTGTTGACATTGAAAGCTATGTCAACATACATGTGTGTATATATATATATATAAATGTGTCACAGTGCATTCTGAGAACTAAATGCATAGTGCACATTATTTATTCAAGTCCATTCTATAACATACATATGACACAGAGTCAGGTGCTCCTGTTATTTAGACCTCTAGTTAAACAGGCTGTCCTCCCTCGACACAGCAGGTGGCGCTAAAGGAACCATCGACATTACCTAAAGGTACAGCAGCCTATCATGTATTTTAAGACCAATAATAGGCTAGAGTGGTAACATACACGTCTGTCTCCTACTAGGCATACTCTGTCCCGCCTCTAATGGAAATCAACTTGATGCCATTACCGGAGAAGCTTATCAGATTTCCCTGGATCAAACACTTGACCCCAGTGCATTGACAGAGACCTTTGCCCTGAGCCCTGAACACTGACTGAATCATCGTGGATGTGCAGTTTAATTTCACTTATTAAACCTGATAAACTGGATTTCACCAGGCAGAAAGTTAATGCAATGCTCATGACTATCGCTTAACCTAAATAAGGACTTAATATTACTAAATAAATATAATAGATTTTTGTTTTATAGGCAGAGTAAACCAAATTAACACTATACCAGAATTGTCTTCCATCTATAAAAAATGACTTATAAGATGAACTCCTAATGCTCATTGCACACTTTATTGTTAGAACACCTCCATTAAATTGTGGCCAACCATTTGACCACATTTTAATTCCCTTCAGTTCCCTCCCTCAGAGGAGCATTCAACTAATCCTCTTCATGCAAAACAAACAGTGTGCAAAACCTCATTACTCGAGGTGCAGAATGAGATTCTGCTTTACCTTCAGCTATTTAACATTCCATTAGCCCCTATCCCTCCTCTCTCTCTCCTGTCCCTGTGTGCAATCTAGTACAGAGACACTGCTGCAGAGCCTCACACAAGGCTTTGCTCCAGCCTTATCTAGATTCAGCGCACAGCCAGCGAACTGGAATAAATGGGCTCTTTCAAGTTAAGTGATGGGAAAGTGTCTGCCGATACAGGGCTCTGCAATTAGCCTGCATGACTGGGCTGCTCCCCTGTGCCCCACTCTCTCTCTCTCTCGCTCTCAACTGCTAGAGCAGAGTAGCTTGGCAGTCAGTGCTAATGGAAGGTACAGGTAGTGGGAGGGGGGAGGAGATGGGGAGGTGGGATGCTTGACAGCTCCCCTTTTATCTGTTAAACAAGCAGACAGCACAGGCTGAGACAGCAAGCTTTAGAAGCCTTTTCAGAGATCTTAATAAATCAGCAATGATTCTGCAGACGACATCATTAGGCCAGGCTGACTGGTATAAGGCAGCATCTCAATCTAGCCTCCCTCTCTCCCTAACACAGCAAAATAAGAAAACCTGCCACATGTAGCACATAAACGTGCCACCCCTCACAGATTGATTCTTTTTTTTTTTTTTTTTGGCAAATGGCAGCCTGACATGTATAATAAAAAAAAATGTTGCATTTTCCCATTTCAGTCAAGTCAATATCAATCACAATAGCAGCCACATTCTTCTGTAGCCTAGACAACACACTATCACTGGTTCACGAGAATCAATCTAGAAAGTGATGGCTTTGGTGCAACGATGGATCAATTTAAGGATGAATTTTGACCCTATTTACAGTCAGGACGCAGTCTGAGAATATGATGGTGTCTTAGAATATCTTTTTCTTGTATGAAAAAGATAACCTTCTTGTATGAAGGTTAGGATGTATGTCAGCTGACCTATCAAAAGAACTCTCACCACCTAGAAAAGGATTCATTGCATAGTCAGACAGATCTAACAAAATTATTCCAGTAAATGACTGTATATTTATAATCATTTCTTTACAGGTCTCATTTGTTCCTGTATGAAATATATTTTAAAGGTACTTTTTAGCTTCAATTATTGAAACATTTACCAGGCGCTCCTTTCACATGTTCAACGCTGCACTTCAGCATCTCGTTGAAAACCCGCTTTAAGAAAAGCAGCAATTGGAGGATCCGAATTGAACATGAGCCACAAAGGCTGATGGGATCTGACAGTTCTTGTAAAAAGAAAACGAATGACAGAAATTCTGATATATTTTTTTTTTTTGTAGATTATGATTTTAAAAATGAAAAGTTTTGACATTTCCTAGAACTCAAACTCCCAGAATCCACTGCATGTGTGCAACCAACCCCCCCTTTTTTTTTCTTTTTAACTAGAATGTATGGGTAAGATTACATTTGCTTTAGAGGATCAGAATAGGTGGAGATAATCAGAGCAATGGTGGTTCAATCACAGTAACAGCATGCTGATTTAGAATATAATAAGACTTTGGACAGTGAGGATACATCACATAATTACATACCACACTGTGGCGTCACTGCTCTAAACCCAGTATGTAGTAAGGCCTCTGTGGGGTAATAAGTAAGGTGGTATCAGTTTCTACAGGCAGTATAGGAGTGAGAGACATTGCTAGTACACAACAGGACTGTCCATTGCTGACTGCTTAAACAGGTTTGAACATTCAGCTCAGAATTGCTCAGGCTCGTTGAAATCTACAGGCACTGCAGGAGAGCTGAGCCATGACATGTTCGATTTGATCAGTCCATTCACTCTGCAGCAAGTGCGTGCAACAGCAAGAAATGCATTTTCACACGACAGCGCAGGACACAGATCCCAGCCGCCAGCCTATATCCCTGCTCTATACTGTAGCAAACTCGTTTGTGTACCGTACAGTGGCTAGGCAAACGACAACAGCAATCCTACCACAGGAAAGAAAGGTACTGCAGATGAAGTCGCTTAAATGAAATACAAATTCCTATGCAGCGATTCCAGAAAGAAGCTTTAAAGATTAAAGGGTTTGAGGCCTGGAAAATCATTGAACAAATATTACTGCTGGAATGGTACATTTCCAACCCGGGTATACATTATTAAAGGGTAAGCAATATTGGTTTTTATTGCAGTAATTCAAATATTTTTTATACACGATGAGGTTATTTGACCTGAGTTCAGGAGCAGTTTATGAATTTTAGTGGTCACATTCTCTTTTGCCCTAGACATACTATATATAACCCAGGCTACATCAGCGACGTTTCCTGTTTCGGTTTAAAAGCCAGCGCCAGTGCCATTTTGCACTGCTGTCAATATGCTGATCCTGTATGTATACAATACCTGTACACTAGGTGGCGCTACACAGACACACTGCTGATTCTGTCTGGTGAGCTGATCCTGAATTCTTAGCTCAGAGTATACTAACAATGGAACCACAATTTACTTGAGTGACTGCAATAAAACCACCCAGGAAAAAGGACAGTACAAACATATATGAAAATATAGTGGGATGCTATCTACTACTATAACAGTCAATTTGCAGAAATGGCCACCTTTTATCCATTACATTTCTGCTGCAGGTCTGGCTAAAAAGAGCTTTCTCACAGTTTTCAATGTTATAGATACCATTTAAAGATAGACTACCAGAATTCAGTTTGAAATTAGAAATACTAACAGAAACTTAAAAGGCAACATTTTGGGAAATTTGTATTTTCAGGACCACTACCCAATTCCAGATTTTTAAACAAAATGAAATGATTCCAAATTGTAGCATTGTTCTTTTTCAAATCATTTCTGCCAACCCAATTTCACATTTCAGCTTCCACAAATGGGATCTGAACTTAACCCCTTGACCTTCCATTGCCAATGGGTGAGGCTTTCATTCATATAACGCATTCTCAGGGTTGCTCTGTGATTCAACAGTCTTTGCTAATCACATCCAACACCTGTTCAGCTGTATCCCCCATTTAAGTAACTCTGTCTTCTTCATTAGCTGAGGTTATTGTTACTTTCAAATTGTTCACAATTGCAATGTTCATATGTCTGCATTATACTGAAATAACATTACATGCTCTAAATCAATTTGCACCCACTGACCCTGCTTAAAATTGCTACGCAACATCCCGTTATCTAATTACAAGGTTCCCCGTAGGAAAGCCGTCTGGTCACTGAATAATTTAAATTAAACTCTGTCAGCAGTTTGAGAGTGAATTAGCAATCGCACATCTGTGCATCAAGGACACGAGCCAGTCTGGTGAAGGACATGTACAGTGAAGGCCGCTGCTGTATAGCATTGTACCCTGAATCATAGTACTTAGTCTGCTTCTTCAAAATGCATTGAAAAACACATTCTCATTTCATTAGAGTTTGAACATATGCCCATCAGGGCATGCTGATGTGTTAAACTTGTAATAACTCACCATCGCTTACAAGGTATGCCAGCGATGGTGGGTTATTAATTATACCATGCGCACTTTATGATTAGCCATTAAGACTAACTGTAACTTAGCAACCAACAGGTTCTCACTGATGGGCAGGAGCTGGGGAAGAACATTTCATGGAAGGAGCCAGTGCTACTAGTAGAGCCAACAGAAATACAAACACAAGTTTACTTCCATTGTTATCTTTCTGTTTAGTGTAAATCGATTCTGATAAAACAATTCTCACGGTGAGCTAGTCTTTGTTTAATCACATGCTTCTCGTTCGCCGTTATTAGATACAATTTCTAGAGTTATCAAAAACATGACTGCATAAACAGAATATAGAACTCCATCCAATCACAACAAGACACACACTGTGAATAGTATCAGTTATATTATAGAAGAGGCTCAAAGATGTATCCACATTTATATAAATAATATAAAAAAACATCTATTGGATTTTACACTCATATTTAAAAAGTACAGGGCACTGCCATCTGTGCATTACCTTGCTACTGCATCAGAACTGAACCCAACATTATACTCCAGTGATCCAGGGTTCGAGGAAAGACACTAATCCTCAGAATAGGCTTTCTGGAATGGAAACAGAGCCTCTGCTGACAAGATGGAATCAGACAGAAATAACAGGGAAGGAACTGAGATAAACGACACAGCGATTAGGGCTGACTGAGCGGGTCACTCCTGTGGTAGAGATAGGTAAAGAGAAACACCTGGATACAAAACAATACAGAAACGAGTCTGATAATAGATCGCAAGAAAGGACACTCCTTGCACACAGCAAGGACAAGCCACCCCCTGCACAGTGTGTAAAGGCTTTAGAAAGACTCAACGCTTTTACAGACTGATATGCACGTTAAACCAGTACCCTTCACCTGGGGTTTTATTATATTCTAATTCACTGTGTTCATCAGTCTTCTATACATCATAAACTGAAGCAAGAACCTGGGCTATTCAAGAGGACATTATTAATATTATTATTATTATTATTATTATTATTATTATTATTATTATTATTATTTTTAGTAGTTTTAGCAGACACTTTTATCCAAAGCGACTTACAGAGACTAGGGGTGAACTCTGCATCTCAACTGCTACTGCAGAGTCACTTAGACATTGTTTGTTATACATCTCATCCAAAGGATGGACCACAAGGTGGTGAAGTGACTTCCTCAGGATCACACACAGTGAGTCAATGGCTGGGCTGGGAACAAGCCTCTTACTTTAACCACTGGCCCACCAAGCCAGGGCAAACTGTATACATTTACTGCATAGCTTTTTTTTTAAATAGTGTATTATTAAAGGAAAACGATTACAGTCAAAGATGTATTAGATAATGTTTACTGTATAAAGGACCAACAGTTTAATTAAATTATCTCATTATTAAAAAATAAGGTAACAAAAACAATGATAACAGTGTGAAACAATTTAATGCCACTGCTGAATCAAATGACCCAAACCAGCTTAATTTTTATCACAGCTTGTTTTCTTATTGGCTAATTTAAAAAAAATATATAGGATCAATAGTGCCCATTCTAACAAATCTATGGGGAAAAAACGTATGTTTACAGGTGTATGTAAATGTGTACATTAAATACAGTAAACTAAAGTGTTGTGGCTAATTCACAGAGAAGCACAAAGCAGTTAACACAACGAAAAGATAAAAACTACTACACTATTTAGGAATTGTGTGCTTAAACTAAAATAATAATAATAGTTTCAATCAACTGCGTTGATAGGGATGTAAAAGTTTAATCGGAAAACGAAAAAACAGCAATCCTAAAACAATGTGAGATTTGAAATAAATACAAAAGTAAAATATAAAGATGAGCATAAACACAAAAGTTTACTTAGTCATAGGAAATTTGTATGACAGTTTAATAAACGGTAAAGAATCGTTTCCTCTGTAGGTTTAAGTGTTAAATCTGTTCAAATTAGATTTACAGCCTTAGTTTTCTTAAGCGAAGCCCTCCCTATAAGCCAAGTCACAAACATATCAGTCTGAATTAAATGTTTTAATTTGCACATCTGTGTATAGGAATTGTGTATGAAAGCCATGGTGTATGTGAAGTTGAATTGGTGGTAAAAGACAGAAATGCTCTTTGTTCCCTTTAATTATTTAGACCAAGTTGCCTGGCAACAAGACTTTCTGTGGGCAGCTTTCTAGCTGCTAAAAGCAAATCAAATAAAACTACATTAAATAGCAGGTACCGGTCAATAAAAATAAAATAAAAGCAATATAGCTTTCCACATGAAAGCACTGGGACTGCTTTGGCACATGAAACACATGACTGAGTCCCGTTAGATCAAAACATATGAGGTTCAGACAGAGAATGGGATTGAACCATTTGCTATAAGCATGAAAAAAGGATGGTGGCTCCATGGGGCCAAACATGGATTAAAGCCAATGAATTCCAAGTGCAGTTTGAATTTAAAGAAATTTGGGACAGAAAACTATTGACGGCCCTAGTGATTAGATTAGGGAGTAGGATTAAGGAAATCATTACAATAGCGTTGTTCTTTATTCTATTATAAGGGGGCGAAGTGAACATAAACATTGATTAATTACATTTATGTAGAATGTCATACAATAATGCCTTTTCTCTTCCCTTTGAACCATTTTCTGTAATAAAAGTGCTGAAACACATCCAGAAGCTACCAAGGTCTGCCATGTTTTCAGCCCTTTGCCAAATGCACACAATGGTGGGATGGGCCCTGTATGGATGTAAGCTGACGCAGGTACAGATACAGCAGAGTGCACTGGTGGCAAAAGTGTTAATAGGATATTGTAAACCACCAACAAGGAATTATATTTTAGTACAATGCAGCTCTGTGGACATCATGAACTATGTGACACTTAACCACTGAATTTAAATCAATGCGTGCCTAAGAAGCTTTATGGAAATGTATATTATGGACATTATATAAACAGTTGATGGTATGCTTTTGGCAGCACGAGGATAGATGGAGGTGTGGGCATATTTATAGTTTCGATTCATGGGTTGATTTTAAGAAGGGGCGCCATGGGAATTGGATTTAAATCAGAGAATGGTCTTCAATCTCCAGTTCTAATAGCGGCAGTAAATTATGCTTGCTTGGGCTTGGACTCTCCAGACAGTGTCAATCTGGCAGGCAGGAGGGGGAGTGGGGGCTTGATTAGTCTGCCAAGAAGGCAGAGCCCCCTCCTGACTCAACATTATTCACAGGAAACAGGCTTTTCCCAAAAGGGCAAAATCTAATCAGCTGCGTAACTGCGGTATTACTGTCGCTTTGAGAGCCGTGGGATTGAGATAACTCCCAGCAGCCTCTTCACTCTGGTCAGGGTAAAAAGAGAGCAAGCACCTCTACATAGAACCATTTATACATAACTTTGATACTAAATCATATCTGTAGAAAATGTGCTGAACAAGTACGTATCTGGCTGCCTCCACTACATCCACGTCACTGGGGATAAAAACTTATTTTGTTTACCTTGTTAAAATTCTTTCTTTGATTTAATGAAAATCTATACCGTTCAAATCCATCTCTGTTTTAAATTGTGCTTATGAATTTTCTCTCTTTCTTTTTCTGTGTTTAATTTTCTGCTCAGTGCCTTGCAATGACAATGAAAATCTATACTGTAAAAATCTATCATTGCACTGTGATGATGAACAGTGTGGGTTCACAGCTAGGTCAGGCACAGAGCTGCACAAAGCTATGACAGGACCACAAACCAGCTCTACCATTCCACCTCAGACCTCACTGGCAGGGCCACTATAGAAAATGAGTGCACCTTCAATTCAGCCTCACCAGGTAAGGGACCCTTAGACACTCCCTGATATATCATAGGTAGAATGCTTCTAAGTAACAAGAGTTTCAAAATAATTCCCAAAGTAAAACATTTGCATTTTTTCTTGTGAATTATTTTTTTTCCCTCAGTATTTTACACACACACACCCACACACAATCCCATGTGACATTTTTTTTAAACAGGCTGCCTTGGTATAATTTTAAATCCACATGCATTTCATACTCAAGAAGCCTGCAGACAACTTAACTGATACTGCAGGCGTTTCATTAACAAGGTCATCCACCCAATGGAATATGTAGAACTAAACTGTACAAGTATATTACGCCCATCTAATAGACAGCCAACACACAGCTACTGCATTGCCTGCCCTCTGCCATAGAATATGCCAAGGCAATTGCAGAAGTGCATATTCCCAATACTTAAGAAATACTTGAGCTGCCAGCTATAATTATGTACGGTACATTGCTAACCCATTGCTTCCTGGTGATTATGGAACAGCTTTAAAAACCATGAAACATGTTTCTGTGGAAGTAACAAGGTTGTGTTTTGCCAGGGTCTGTAGTAACTGGAAAACTTTTTTTTTTTTTGTGAATGAAAACATTAAATTTGAGCAAAGCTAAAGAAGCATCTTAGTCTTGCAGCCAAATGTTTGACACGTTTCTTATTCAACACCATATTTTACATTAAAGAGCAGCTTGTATAGCTTGTGTCATTTTTTGACTTTAGTTGCAAGTGGGGCCATCGTTGTTTAAAGGCAATAACTTATTTATGTTCGGTCACACAAAATGCAGCTTTGTACAACTGAAACCATGGGTGTGTGACCAACATGAATTAGAAAACGATTCAGTAACCCTCAGCTAATCAGTTTCCAGCTCTAGTGACCTTCTGTCATACAGTAAATGCCCGCTGCTCATTCACAGCATCAATCCAGTGCCGTCTTTATCATTTTAACTTGCTGTACTGAAAGCTCAGTTCACATCTATTGGACAGCTAATACTAAACAAAGACAGAATTGTTCCAAATGTATTTTATTATCCACCAAAACCAGCCAATCAATACTTTGCAGCGATGAGAGCAACCAGTCCTGTACTGGGTCAGCCAATCAGCCAGACGGGTGCCTGACAAATCACTCAAGGTAAATCTAGATTTTAACCTACAGGGTTTATTACTTGTACCAAACTCCAAATTACAAAGAGCCAGGCATTTCATAAAAAAAACAACAAAAAAAAACCCTTTCCTTAATAACGCCGATAAATCGCTCTGGGCAGAAGGGAAACCACAAATTTAAATGGAGGCCCAGGAGAGAAAATGGAGAGAAGCTAATCTGACCTCGTCTGTCAGGTACTTGAAGGAATCAGAAGCGTGAAATGTGTGCCCCCCCCCCCCAACCCCCCTTTCTCCGCGCTACATCGCAGTTTTATTTCTTTTATCTCAAAAAGCATAAAATCTGACAGCTTCTGGTGCCAGTAAAACAAAAAGGGCAGCTATGACTTCCATTGCACCTCCATGTTCTGCTTTTCTCTTCCCGTTTAATCAATGTCTACATACTGTGTGAAAATAACATTACAGGAATACATGTGACCTTTACAGAGTTCCATGGAACGGCTCAGCTAACAGTGTGCAGCTGTACAATGAAAAGGTCTATCGATTACATTTTATAATTAAAATGTGTCTTTGTTGCAACACAGGAAACAATAACTCAATATGGGGTGTGGAAAGACCTGTAAACTCAGCTAAATATATATGGCATGCTTAAATAAGAGGTTGAACAGATTGGATTCCAGAAATCTAGTTAAAATCATTAATTTGCTTATGCCACCTTTGATGTTCTCTATACAGTGTGTGAATTTTTTGTCCCAAAAATTGTATCAAGCCACAGAAAAAGCTTGTTAGTTTCAGGGCATTGCAGTTGTTCAATTGAATGTTGACCACTAGGTGGCACTGCAAACAAATGCACAGCCACTGCAGTACAGCAAGCATTTGGGTCTGTTGTCAACTGTTTCAACAGGTCCACTCTTTACAAATGACACAGACTTAAGTAATCTCTACAGAAAGACTACCCTTGGATAACATAATCAATCATTTCATTGTCTTTTATTAGAAAAAATAAAAATTAAATGGGCATAGATACACTGTACATATTAGGTTAGATTAGTTTACTGGTCTGCTGTTTTGAGTTATCTTTCTTAGGCCTGTAGGCCTTGTTTAAAGTTGCTCTATATGGTTATATTTGTTTGTACATATTTAGGTAGTTAATCTTACAAGCCCATGTTGAACATTAATATCTAGTTTACTTCCTGAGGCATAAAATAATTTGATGATTCTATTCCTCAAGGCATTCAAGACACTGAGAAAGATTTCTAGCCAAAACGCATGTCTACTATTTTTCTTTGAGTTACTGTACTGCTACTAAGGTTGTAACAATGCTCTACTATCACAATACGATACAATATTACAGGCAATAAACAGGTAAATAACAATGAGCGATGCTGTGCTTCAGGTCTTATATCACGATACAAACAATAATACCTCTATTACAATGCGATATATCATGTGAAGAAAGTATCATGATTCAGTGATACACCTCTAACTGCCACAAGCAGCAGGGCCATACAGCGAGCAGGCAATTTGTAATATGGAAAAGTGACAGAAAACAGACCAACTCCTGCCACTGAAATCCAGTTTCAGAGCTGTCCAAGGTGGCAAACCTTACTCATGCCATCTCAACCCTTACCCCTCCCACCACCACAACTAATAATCAACGGTCATATAGGAAAGCAGCTTCACAATGGTCATGATAGAGGGTGTAGGTGGAACTGCCTTATCCTTCAACACAGTGGCTGCACTGGAATGGAATGGCAACATTTACTGCAAACTGAGACCGGAAGATCCAGTCACAAACAAGGCACGATGGATTGTTTTCATGAATGCAACGTAGTAGTCCTTCAACACTGGACAAGACCCGCCCACTAAAACAGTGCCCTGGCATCATTGTGGAATGTTAAGGCCGTTTCAGTGTACTTATAAAATATTCCACCACCATTTAAAATCTGACCTTCCAAGGCATTTAAGCCATATTCACAAGGGCTTTTTTTCCCCATCAGTTGTAGCAAGATGTTTACCCTAAGCTTCCCTGAAAGTGCACATGAAGATTAGCAGCAAATTGTAATGTGGCTGTTATGCATGTGCAAGAAGATTAGCTATGTACTAATAGGTGTATTCAATGGAGACACTGAGATTAGCAACAGAGAGACGAAAAACCGGCTAAGCAAAAGAGCATTAGACAAATCCATTTTAAAAGTGTGTTATTATTGCCATGCATGGAATAATAATTGTATAATTGCCCTGCCAGTGTGAAATTGCTGTAGAGACACGGTGTCACTTTTTGCAGTGTCCTTACTGTAAAACAGCACAAACAGATCTAGGGTTTCAGGAAGAGAATCAATACGGTACTGGGGAGGGGGCTTAGGGGATTAGCAATGAGATACAGATATTGAACCTTTTATCTCTGCCATGATTGAAGCAGTGGTGGGCATAGATCAAAAGCAATTTCATTCTGATGGCTTTTTGTGGGGGGGTTATATGAAATTAATTCTGATGGGTCTGGATTTGCCTTGATTTACAAAATGTAGTTGGAATACAACCCCCACCCCACCCCAACACCAAATTCATTTTACATTTTTATTTAAAAAAGGTCTGTTTTTGCTAAATGAAAGGATTTAAAATCTTATGAACACAAATGTAATTTTCACTACCCCCTTTCAATTGGAGTATGCAGATTGAAATACAGTGTTATGGACCATATAGTTACTGCCTAATCACTTCATGTGCTGTACTTCTAACTCACTCTGATGGCAGACCATGAAACCTACAGCAAAAGGAACCAGGAAGAAGCGGTTTATCTTCTACGCGTATGTAATAGTAGTGTGCTTTAATGTGGTCTTTTATCTTTGTCACAATATTTGCTGTGCTACAGCCTTCACTGTTAGCATGAAACAGGCTAATGGTATCACATAGTCTCACCTCGAGTTGGAGTGGGTGCTGGGGCTGGTGCTGATGCTGGTGCTGGTGCTGGGGCTGGGTGCTCCAGTCAGTAGGAGGGGAGGCTGGGGATCCCTCTTCCGCTTCATTGGATTTTGAAGGCATGGACAGTGGGGGGACAGGGGGTGGGGATCCCCCATTCTCACTCAGTGGCTTGGAGCCGAGGGTGGGGAGCAGGCTGGGGTTGGCAGAGGCCAGGAGAGAGTCCGGGCGCTGTTACAACATAAGAACAAAACCAAGCCACATTGAGAAAAGGAAGCAATACCAGGCGATAGTGACCACTACATAGAGATATACTTTCCCATTTTAAAATCACCTATTAAGGTTATATTGTGTGCAGGCTTGTTTGACTGCAATAACAATAATGAATCTGTTATCATGCATAGGATTAAAAATCACTGCTAGAGAAATTCTTTCCATTATATTGTATAATATGTAGCTCCATTGGAAGCTTTAGCTGCAATTCATATAAAAACAATACATTTTTTAAAGAAGAACACAAAGTCAGAATTCAAATGTTTGCCTTATGTAGTGTTTTTGTTTGAATAAAAGTCCCATTAAAAAAAGACGGAGTGACAGAGACAGTTATCAAAATTGATACGCAAACAAACATACAAGATATACAAGAAAGACACAAAGCAGCAACTAGTAACCAAAACAGAGCAAGATACACTAAGATAAACTGACAAAGCACATTACGGGAAAACATTCAGAATCAGCATTGTAAGATGACTGAGCCCCATTGATTTAATTGACAAGACCACAAGTACTCCAGGCCCATCACATTAGAGGTTCCTCTAATGCCAGGACAGGGATAGAGGATAGTGCTAACATCATCTCCGCTTCCTGTTCATGCGAGTTTCTTGCCAGAGTAAATCTCATTATGGACGGATACTGTGTGCCTGGACCAACACAACAGTTGGCCACAATTAGATTTTTTGCCTTTTTACAGAGACTTGAAATACTGTATTTAAAAATTAAAAAAAAAGAGATTTCCGGGCCCATATATTATGGAATCTCTGATTCATTGGCCACGGAGTACATAGTGAAACTCATTTACCTTTCTGAGGAATTAATAAACATTTTTAATAAAAGCTTAAACTCATTGATGAAATTAATGAATGCATTTGCATGCATTTATATGCAAGCCATTTGGGTATGAGTTCAGTCTGCTGAAACACATCTCATATTATTTTTTAATAGTTATGGGGAAGCTGTATGTTCACTATATATACCCTGGTAAACTCTGAAAGGCCCATTGAATGCCATAGTTAACTTAGTTCTGGATCAAGGCCACCTAACAATGGTGTACCGCCATGGTGATGCCAACTTTCAAGATGACATGCCACCCGTCCACCGTGCCAGTATTGAGCCTGAACGGTGTGAGGAGCAGAACAAGACTTCAGCCTCCACAATCCCCAGATTCTCAACTGATTCTCAAATTGAGTGAAATATAAATATCATCCCTTGAGGCACTTGCAACAACTTGTAGAGCCTATGCCACATTGTGTCAAGGTTGTGATGTGGCCTAAACGGATAGATGGTATGGATCCTAGTTAGAAGTTCATTAAAAGCCTATAAGAAAACTAGCTGAAACAAAAACTTTGAGTTTTTGTTTTTAAAAACACACATACTGTAATAGGATATTAAACAGGTAAGAAATGAAGACGTATACCTTTTAAGAGGCTAATGGGAATTGCTGACATTTTAATACTGGGTGCCACTGTGCATAGACAAGACTATAAAAAGGACTGTAATGACAGTATATAAAAAATAACAACATAATACGATTCCATAAAGAAAAAAAAAACATGAGTAATTCAATTAGTCGTGGTAGGAGGGCTGTTGGTTTATCTGTCTTTCAAAGTAATGTTTTTTTTACTTAATGACATTTCATTGATAAGAATGGATTTGTGATACCCGACATGGAAAGAGATTCAAGTACTATGTATAATTCAAAACCGTTTCCCTTTGGGGTATGTAGTTTCATTAAAATTCTTTATTTTCCTGGCCTTTCTGCTCAATATACTACTACCAAATACATAGTTGACTCTTACAGGATGACAAACTGCAGAAGGTTGAGAATTTGAGTCTAATTATGGCGCTGCTATATTTACACCATAGCATTTTTAAAGAAGGACCAAACAGCAATACAAATTACACTATGTAACACAATTTTTGTTCCTGGGTAGTAAGTGTTATTTCCTAATTGCTTATGCCTCAAAAGTATAGAAAATGGCTATTATTCCCCACAGACTTTGCTTTTGTGACCAGGACAGTGATATTTTGAAATTTACCTATTTCCAATGAGAAAACGGTCTTTTCGTTCACATAAAGTCAGAAAAAAACAACATATGAATCCAAATTAACATGTATTTATACTAAAGTAATACAAAAATGACTACAAAAGATTTAGAAGTGAGTAGTTTTTCAGGATTTACGATTATACTGTAAATCACTTTCACGAATCAGCCCCCAAATGTAGTCTCCCATCATGTTCTCATTATACTGTCCTTGGTAGCGGCGTTCAAAGACCAGTATATCCTGGTGGAAGCGCTCGCCTTGCTCCTCTGAGTACGCTCCCATGTTCTCCTTGAATTTATGAAGATGAGCATCAAGGATATGGACTTTGAGGGACATCCTACAGCCCATTGTGCCATAGTTCTTCCACATAGTTTTCGGCCTAGTGATTGCCCAGGAAGCCCCGAACCACTGTGACAAAGCTGTTCCAAGCTGCTTTCTCCTTACTAGTGAGCTTCTTGGGGAATCCATTGCACTCCAGGATCTTCTTTATCTGTGGTCCAACGAAGACACCGACTTTGACCTTTGCCTCAGACAGCTTAGGGAAGAAGTCTTGAAGGTACTTGAAGGCTGCCGACTCCTTATCTAGAGCTCTGACAAATTGTTTCATAAGGCCCAATTTGATGTGCAGTGGTGGCATCAGCACCTTCCGGGGGTCCACCAGTGGCTCCCACTTGAAGTTGTTCCTCCCCACAGAGAACTCGGTCCACTGTGGCCAGTCCTGCCTGAGGTAATGCGCCTTGGTGTCCCTGCTGTCCCAAAGGCAAAGATAGCAGGGAAACTTGGTAAAACCACCTTGGAGACCCATCAGGAATGCCACCATTGCAGCCTCTTGATGCCATCTCAGAAAAATGCAGATATGTATCCACTTAGGCAGCTGGAACTAAACTCAACTGGTGGGCTTAAGGCCCCTGTATTTATACTACTATTTATATTACTGGAAAGTTCTAGAAGTTACTCCAAGTTTACTCAGCACTGAATCTATCTGGAATGTTCTGGAAAATACATACATTTCAAAATATCACTGTCCTGGTCACAAAAGCAAAGTTTGTGGGGAATAATAGCCATTTTCTATACTTTTGAGGCATAAGCAATTAGGAAATAACACTTACTATGCAGGAACCAAAAAAAAAAAAAAAAATTGTTACACACACACATTCATATAATATTAACATTAATACGTAGTAGATTCTCCCGGAAAAATTCCTAAAATGAGATTTGTTGCCAAAAATATCCTCTCAGGACCAGATAATATGTTTGGGTCCCATTGAGTAAATTGATGCTGTTTTTTTCAGTGCAAAGAAAAAAAAGTCGAGTAAATACCATTGCCCTTTTGGTTTCTAAAGGTATTATACCTGAGAAATGTAAAATGCAAGCAAGGGAAAACAAAGCAGATTTGAAGTAATGTTAAATTAATGCTTTCATAATAAAACAGGTTCAGCAACATAAAACATAACTTAAAACAAATGTCACTCAAACCCTATTTCTGCCTAATGAATGTATTATGAATGCACACACAGGACTGCTATATCTGATATCTCCGATTGCCAAAGAAATTAATCAGATGTTGCTCATGAGGTATAGCATCTAGATAGATTTCTCTCAGGACTTTTAAGCAGAGCTCAAAACAAAACAAGAAACCATGCCGAGAATAAATACTGGAAATTTTTAAATATTAAATGTCTTTGTTAAATCTATCCACCAGCCACAAATATTCCTGACCCTGTCTGCGAGCAGCATTTCCTATTTTATTTTCATCTTTAATAAGGTTGCTTGCTCAGGAAGTAACTGCTAGTTTAATAAAACGAGGAACTGGGCATTAAGTTGGCATATGGATGACAATTAAATTACTTCGGTCTGAATGTAATCAAAAGCACAATCTATCTCTCTAAATTAGGGGGACAGCACTATCTGCGAACAGAGGGCCTGATCTGTTTGCGCTGACGTGATCTGAAATAGAATGTTCTGGTCAACAGGGTAATGAGAAGGCAGGGAGGACGCTAAGCAATGCACAGTCACATTTTCCGATCAGCACTCATTTATACTCTACTCCCCTGACACCTGCCCCTTGTACAACAGCAGCCCATTCAAAGATTTCAACTAATAGTGCAGTTGCAAGCTAACTCCTTTCATCCATCCTTTCTGCTTCCCTTTTCTTTTTCGTTCCTACTTTTCTTTAACGAATGATTTAACAATCTATATAACAAGAATCAGACAAACAAGATGCATAGCAGTGCTGGACAAACACACCCCTCCATTCACCCCCCTTGGATGTAAGCATAACCTAGAGCAGATAGAAAAAAACACAATGCAATTTAATACAATGCAAGACCTGCAAGCATAATATGGGTATGCTTTTTATAGTTGTTCTAGGTCATAATATTTTGACAGTTTTGACAAATGTTTTGATACTTATTGGTCAGAGTATTGCAATGACTTAGTTACTTAATATGTACAAAGTTGATTAATATAGTAATTGCATCAACATTTGGAAGACTATGGGTTTTCCATCTTTCTATTCTGCAGTACATTTGTAACTGTTGACATTATTGATATTATTTATTTTAAAAGTATTGATAACCACAACTTTAAAACACATTTCTTACCACTTTACTAAGATTCTCATATGTTCATTCATGTTTTTTTTTTTTTTTTTTTTTTTTGAAAATTCAAAAAATGGAAATAAATGATAACTCAATACTGAATCACTTTGAATATCATGTTCTGTGTCAGTCATCACATCCTGGTGACTTTTTAAAACGCCAAAGTTTAACACCCCTGAAGGTTCAGAAACATACCTTTTTTCTAAGCATAGCTGGTGCACCAGAATTTTTATGAACCTGTCCCTTTGCAATTGTGTGTATGTAAGTGAAGCATTTCTTAAATCCACTAGAGGACAGGATAATGGTAACACTCTGGTGTACCAGCTGCACCTAGAGAGAAGACATGTTTGAGAGCTCTATTGAGGGTGCTTTAAACTGAGTATTCTACAGGATGTGATGATCGACACAAAAAAGATATACAAAGTTAATCGGAACAAGAATGTAATTTGTTCAGATAACTGTGATATTTCAGACCAAGTTGCAATTAGTGACTGTGCTAGCTATCTCGTACCATACTGTAGAAACCACTTTTCATTCAACCTCTCGATCAGCACTCTATAAAAACACAAACCAATCCTACTGAGGGGGAGGATCTATAGAACAGGATCTCTCCTCAAAAGCATGTTTAGTTCAAAGACATCCCCTCAGTAAATACAGAGTGAAAACATCCCTGGGGAGCCAAGTCATGCAAAATGCAAGAGTTCCTCTCCGCACTGCCTGGAGATTGCAGTCCCAGCTGCTGCTGTGGCGCTCCTGTCCATGGTGCTGAAGAGAACAATGCCTTGCAAAAGGCCACACTTATCATCCACCCCTGGCTCACTTGAAGGATGTATGCTATCCAGGCAGCATGTGTACTTGATTGAATTAACGCGCCTCTGAGCTCTCCTCTGGGAAAGCTGCACGTTCTGTTTAACAAAGACATTCATTTTTTCCTGCGCCCTGCTATATCCAACTCATTAACCGTCTAAGTGAGAAGAGAACCAGAGACAGATGTTAGAGGAGGCTCACTCCAAACCACACACTGCTTTCCACAGGGTGCATTTGTTTATGCATTTATTAAGTTGATTTATCTATTTGTTTCATCATTGAAATGATCCTGGTCATTCCGTTTATTCTGTAAACTGATATTTACTACTCTGTTTCAATTATTAATTTATCTGTTTGCATCATATGTCTATGTGCCCAGTTATTTTACTCCTTATTTTCTGCCCAATTTAGAATGTCCCATTACATTCCACCACTGCAGCAGCTCAAGAGAACTGCAAGTCAGTGGGTGTCCTCCCATGACCAAGCCAAATGCCTCTTTAAACCCAGGAACTGGTCCCTGGAGGACAAAGGTCAGCCTTGCAGGGGTCAGCTTAAACTCCCTGGGAACCTGGCCAATAGGGTCTGGTTTAGCGCTCCCCTTGAAATGATTTTACTAATAAACCTAAAACATTATGTCACCTATATAGCATCTATTCTAATGTAAAAATGGACAATGGGTAGAAAGGAGGGGTCTGTTCTAAACAACAGGAATCTAAACAAAAAGAAAAGATTAGTTTAATAACTGGGATATTTGAGATCCAAACCAAGTTGCTGTTTGATATCATTTGAAACGAAGTGAGTAAAAATCAATGCATTAAAATTGCCTTAAATCAGGAGCTCACTTGTCAACATAAGCAACACAGAGGAAGTGTTAATAATATGCCTGTTGTTCTATAGAACCACATAGCACAAGGTATTACACTGAACACAATAGTGTGTTCACTGATACAGTCTATTATCAGCAGTCTATTATCCTTTACATGTACACCACTTCCACAATGCAGTGTTCTGTACTGTTCTGCATGTCAGAACATTTCAATACTGTACAGCAACTTACTTTCTAACTCTAATATTAAGCTATGTTAGCTAGGGTGGACATCAGCTGTATGACTGATGAAAGTGAGTTACACTATTTTAATGTGATGTTGACCAAAGTGATAGTATCTGCCCACAGTGACCCTCATTATATTGTGTGGCGACAATTAGCGCAGAGATTAACATGAGTGATATTAAGGGTTGACTAGTTATTCAATGCAAAATATTGCAATTTATTTGTAAAACCAATAGTAGGTACAGTTATGTAATATTTAATATGCTGAGCACATTGCTGAAATGTTGAAAGTGTGAAAAACTTTAGTCACTTTTGCTATCTGGATGCAAACAGCTGCTCGTGGATCGTTAACTTTGAAACTATGCCCTCTGTCATCTCTTAGCCACGGTTTCACAAACTATCTGCTAAGGAAGGCGTTGAGAATGCAGAGAGTGCTTGCAGGCAATTTACAGGCTGCTTTTGTCAGCTATCTTTAAAGGACTGAGTTCCACCGATTTGCAAAACAAAATGATAAAACCTGTTTGAATGCCAGGCAGATAAAAAAAGAGACGGCACAGCCAATTCTGGCTGTAGTTTCGCAACATTTGCTGTTTGAATGTTCACAGAAGGTTGTCTTTTGAAAATCCCTGGGAACTCGTTGTTCACCAGATGAGAAACAAATGAATTAATATGAAACCATCTAGGTTTTTTTTTTTATCTTTAGACGTGTCTATTTGTTTTTATTATTGTGATTATTATTCTTTACAGTCCGTAGGGAGAATTTGTTTTGCAGTGTTGGCCTTTTTGAAGATGCACAGATGAATGTGTTATTCAGGCCTTCAAGTTTTTTTTTAAAAGCAAAACAAAAATACCACTTAAGATATCTTTAGAATTCTCTACGGGCTGTCTGTGTAGTATTTTGGTGTCTGACTCTATAAATCTGTGAGCCATGCAGCGTTTGTTATAGTAAATAAAAAATAAGGAACACGGATGCTTCCTACAGAATTTTCGATTCCACACACAACAAGTGAGCATCTTAACCACTATGTAAAAGAGCCAAGCTCGTGTGTACTAGTGATTATGGAGCTTTTAACCTCATCTCAACAGTAGGGCATGACACAACTCTGCCCATTACTTAAGCTAAAAGTGTTAACTGAACACGAAGAACATCCAGCTGTTGTATATTAAGCCAGATGTAAAATACAGAGATAAGTGAACTTGGTGTGTGTGTGTGTGTGTGTGTGTGTGTGTGTGTGCATATATATATATATATATATATATATATATATATATATATATATATATATATATATATATATATATATATATATATATATATATATATATATATATATATATATAGAATCGTTCCTTAGAAATTTTGGCAAGTGATTGATTAAAACCTCATCACATGGCCAAAAACAAATACAACTATTGCCCCATGACGCTGTTATCACTCAATAGTTTTTTTCTCCCTCCCTCAAATTATGTCATCACGCTGGATGGCCTCCTCTCCACACACAACAAAGCAAAATGCCAGACAAACCGAGATGGGTATAGCTGCAGGCTCGGAGTCTTTGCTCGTGGTGGTCTGTGGTGGCTTAGCCCTGGGTGCCTATGCGCATATGGGATTGTGGCTCTTGATAGGTGTGACATTTGAGATGGAAATCAACAGCTATCACCCTATGTTGTTCAGACCAACTGGATAAGAGAAGAGAAGGGTGATGAATGCGGTAAGTTTAAACTCGTTCCATGTGTTGAATAATGCACATTAATAATTAAGAAAATAGTTCTGAATGACCTTAAAGGCCATTGAGAAATGTTTAATGTAAGGACAAACAATGATATATAAATCATATTTTTATTCCTGCACAACCAAAAATATAATTTAGTAATAAAAAATGTACCTAAATGCACAACAGCAAACCCGTGTGTGTCACAGCACAGGCCACCAGGGGCAAGGTCTCCGAGCCTGCAGCCATACCCATCTCCCACAGGCCACCAGGAGCAAGGTCTCCGAGCCTGCAGCTATACCCACCATCTCCCACAGGCCACCAGGAGCAAGGTCTCCGAGCCTGCAGCTATACCCACCATCTCCCACAGGCCACCAGGAGCAAGGTCTCCGAGCCTGCAGCTACACACTCTGGGGCAAACCCGCACCTGGACATAAAAACTTTGCTTTCAGTCTTTTCCAATTTCTTAAAATCCAAATAAATCCAACTCGACGATGTAAAAGAACAATGCAATGAGAAAGTCAGATGGATAGTTCTATACCAACCCCCAACCCCCCCCCCCCCAAAAAAAGAACCCAGTAATGTATGATTTAAAACTAAAGCTTTATTAATTCTTGTGCTTGACTGATTCATAAAACAAATATGGACTGCAGAGACCTCAGCTCATAATGGGAAACTAAAGACACTTCGGGAAGAACTATAGTTATCTGCGGCTTCGGGCCTTGTAGTCCCCAGTCTGTCTATAAGCCTCCTCTCCAGTCTGTATTTACTACACACACACACATATATATATGTCGGGTTAGGTCGGTCCGATTTTGTTTACTCAATAATACACAAACTGTCGATTACTATTAAAGAGGCTCTCTATGGTACTAAAAATCATCATTTATAATTCCTGTTGCGTGGATTGGCTTCCCCCAGTAGCACATGACATGACTTGCAGGTCGCAGCAGCCGTCACGTGACCCACATTGAAGGGGTTTCTTTAGATCACTCTTAAAAGTCTGAGTAATGGATTTGTTTATGAAAAACTTTTACAGTCCTCTGTGTAGGTTCATGATGGAATAAACACTCTCTGTAGTTCAGCCAGATTTCCAGGCTGACTGGAAAAAAAAACACTGCTTTAACACTGTATCTAACCAATGCATATACTAAGCTATGGAAAGGAAAAGCGTTCCACTGGGTTTCCAGGGCGGGTTGGATCTGGGTCTAATAACAAGAATTGTACATTGAGTCGGGTAAACAATTGCCGGTTAGTGGCTGGGTTGATTAATTTGGACCCGTGATGGCCTCTACTATAGACACGGGAATGACATTTCAACACAGTCCTAATTTAAACCGACATTCTCTCATTGCACTAAAACAAATGTATTATTTACATTAAAGTAAGTAGCAAATGCAAAACCAGATATTTTCTTGATATACATTATAAACACCAGTATTTTCACACAGTTCAGTAGATCAAATTTGAAATTTATATAAAAAAAGAACTATAGCTTTTGTACAATACAGTATTTAAAAAAACAAAACAAAACTGTAAACTCTGAAAAAATGGCCTTGAATATATCGTATTGTACAATATTAATTCTATAGGTACTTGGGGTCTGTAGAGGGAGCAACATATCAGGTCCACCAGATGAAACACTTTAGATTTAAAAAAAACTGTTGTGTAACCCATCACAAAGAGAATGAAAATACCAGCGAATCCACACACCATAGCTACTGCCCATCATACAGCTGACAGAGAGAGAGAGCGTACAGGAGAGAAATAATTACTCTGCTTTCATTTCAAACAGCAGCCTGGGTTTGTTCTCCCTGTAAGTGTTCCAGCATTGCAATAACATTCACCTCGATGAATTCCCCAACACTTTACTGCATGGCTAGAAGTACTAATTTATTTTGCCAACCAGCTGGAAAGGAAAACAAATTAATTTGATACTTAAGTGCCCCTCTTGTGAATAATGCATCTCTCTGCCCCCTCCTCTCTTTCTTGATCTCTCCCCCTCTCCTGCTTTCACTCTATTTTTACACATATTCTACCATTTCCAAAAGGCTAATCCCCAAAACATTATTTTGCCTAAGCAATTAGTCAAAAGTACACATAACAAATACAGAAAACCTTTTAATAATAACAACAACAATTACTGTGTATTTTTTTGCAGCATAAAACAATAAGCAGTCGATTTTTTAACTGACCAATTTTCTGTTTCGTAGTACATCAAGACTTCAAAAGACAAACAATAGCTACATTGTACTTTAGTAACATTATGATGTGACACAATGAAACCGTCACAAAAATAACTTTGTTAAATACATGTTGTCAATGTATAGAGTTCTGTTCTCAACACCACAGCTAAGTGCAGGCAGCAAATACTGTATTAGTAAACTGTCTCTTTTGTTCTCTTTCTCTCTCTGTTTCTGTGACCTGTGGGCAATTACTGTGAACTACCAGCAGCCCCCACATCAGCTCCCCTACCCTCCTCCCTGGGGAGTGACATCAATAGAAACGTGCATGTAATTGCACCACACTGCCTACAATCTTTATGCAGATTACTGAAATCCTGTGAAATAGGGAGAGATCTATTACAAATGTGGCATTGCTTTAAAGATGTCAGTAATTAGGGGAGCAGGTGCTAAATAAATAAATGAAAGAATGTCCATCAGCTAGAGCTCGCCTCTTGACCAGGTCCAGATGCACCGCGGAAAAGCCCAGGTCTCCTACAGTACATAAAACAGGCTTATGTTCCTCACCATGGCATGTATACTTATGAATGCTAACCAAGGTTTGGAAGTTCATTTTATTAAGTATTGTCAGCATTATGACCTCTTTTTTTTTTT
The DNA here is from genome assembly GCF_017654505.1 of Polyodon spathula. Taxonomy (NCBI): domain Eukaryota; kingdom Metazoa; phylum Chordata; class Actinopteri; order Acipenseriformes; family Polyodontidae; genus Polyodon; species Polyodon spathula. Next base: position 23,119,528 of record NC_054552.1, read on the forward strand.
TTTTTTTTTTTTTTTTTACTATAATTGGGTATATGCAGATTTATCCAAGTGCCACACTGTCACAAATGAAAGTTTACAATAGCTTCCCTCTTCCTGGTAATATATCACTTGCTGTTGTAAAGGTGAGTTCACATGATCTGGCCAAAGGGCCACAGTGAAAGTGAACTAGGAAGAGCAGGTGACATTTTACAAAGCTATCGAGCTTGATACAAATCTGCATATCCCAAAGTAAAGTATAAAAAATCTAGCAAAGAACTGAGATATATTCAATTCACATCATATTTTAGGGGACTGCAGTGATATAGCTGTAATGCAACACTGGGACTAATTAAATATCTAGTATCACTGTAGTGATAATTGTTCTCTCTGAGTCCAGCACTTCTTTAAGTGTTAATAAAACAGACTTTGAAAAAACTTAAAAAAAACAAAAACAAAACGTAGTCGTCCCATTTCAGATGACATTTTTGCTTAGTATTATTCTCTTTGTTTATTTCTCCATTACACCCCCTTGATGGGTTTATAGCATTATAATTTATATTATCATGAACAACCTGATCCATTATTCCCTAGCCGCTCATGCTGAGGCATTCAAACATAACTGAAACAGCATGATCTTGAGAATGAGAACTGTTGTTTCCAAGACAAAATGGCTTCTTATTTAACAAATACCCTGTATAGTAATATTTCCATTTTAATAGCCTTTCTATTAATCTATTTTGAAAAGGGTTTTTTCCTGGCCATTTACGGAAGCCATAAAACCATGAGTGGAACCTGCAGCAGCGAGCCGTAGTGTCTGGGGAAGGGTTTATTAGAGCAGGAGAACCGGCAGGCAGAATAAAGACAGATGTCCTGGCCGAGTTCATCACAGGCTCATAAACAACTTACTGTCCCTCAGAGCCCATAAAGAAAGCTGCATTAAGATAATAATGTTGTACCGTAATTATTGAAGAGCAATAAAATAGGTTTAGTACTCTCTCCAGGCTACTGCTTTAGAGACAAGGCATTTTTCAACTGCTGAAGAGGACAGACCCACAAGAACATCCCATACTCTATTTCGACAGCCATTCTAAACAAAATAAGCACAGTGTTTGTGCGTGCCTATACAATAAATATATATGATCTAAGAAAACAGGTCAAATGTGGTGAGATTTGACATACTGAAGTCTAAATAGTCTTGGATTACCACCACCCTGTTTATAAATCCTATTTATAAACCTAATTTTACTGTGTTTTTATTGTCTGGGCTTTGTTAATGTTGGTCAATCGTTCACCCTTGGGGGAAAACCATTAGCTGGATTGATATAGAGGTAAAGAGCGACGATATTCAGATCAACCACGGCTAGATCATTAAACTAGATCTCACCCAGTTAGAGCAATTTCTCCCAATTCAAATAGGAACCAAAGTTCTCCTTTACTAGCGCATACTATTGTGTCAGTTACATACATATCTGATAGAGTTACAGAGTAATCATTGTAATTATTTTGTAATTATTTAAGCTTTTACTTGGTAATGCCTTAGCAAAGTAACCATATTGGCAAGGGGTAACTTTCAGTTACTGGGCACATGGTTTACATGAACACGTAACAAAGCAACAGCAGTAACCATTCACTGTAATTATACCTACATTTTAGCCCACTGGGAGCTCAATGGCCATTTTCTTTTTCAGAATAAAAAATATGTGAAATTTAAAATGAATATGGAGAATATCTAATTTGGTAGACTATAGACAAAATAATCTAAATCTAAATAATAAATAGTGACCTAATAATGCTACTAGTGTAATGACCCCCAAATTACAATGCTGTATTACATTACTATGCGATTATTCACCAGCCAATGAAGGCGTTCCCAGATATCGCACACCAGATAGTATAATGTGGTACTGAGTAATACATATAAAACATATAACAACTTTCAGTGCCAGATGTGTGGGAAACGGGATTGCAGAGGGCCCTTTTGCAATGAATATATACAGTGTATATAACATTTTCAATGAATATATACAGTGTATATGACATTTTCAATGAATATATACAGTGTATATGACAGTTTCAATGAATATATACAGTATATATTATATTTTAAAGCCTGTTCATTGCAGGCTTATTAACATAGGGTTACCACGGAGCTGTAGTCAGGAGTAGAGGAGCTGGGCATGATTCAATGTATGTGCCTAACAGGGGAGAGGTACTACAGCCTCCTCAGTACACAATTAGGAATTATTTTCATTTAGCGGTATTAGAATATTCCTAAAATATAACATATAACCAAAACTGTATCGTTTATATTCAGTATTAGAAATATATAGATCTAAAGGGCATATGTCTATTTATCGGTATTGGAAGGTTCTGGAAACATACTGAAGTCACTGGGCTGGTTTGTGTGAGGTTTTCAAAGTGCTGTGCTTCTTTGTTTTGAAAATTCTGGCAGTGATGTCATAGCGTTGTTGTGCTCTGATTTCAGTACAGTGTTGGGTGTTGTTATGCACAGGTGCTGTAAAGCACAACAATTCTGCAAAGTGCTTGTTGTAAAGCATGCAGCATGATTAATGAACATCACTGAATAAGAAAGCATTTGTCACCAGATTTGTAAAAGATCTCACCCCTTATTTCAATTTTATTTTGATAATCTGCATAAGATTGTTGCCGACGTCAAGAAGAGGTAAGAAAATAGGCAAAGACAATTTCTCCTGCTACATAGGTCTGTCAACCACTGGCTATTCTTAACAATGTTGGTCTGTCAGGTTAAAACACTGTACCATTACTGAAAGTGCGGTATGGATGTAACTTCTGAAAAAGTTTTATTATAAGTGCCATTATAGACCATTGTCATGACACAGGGCAGAAATACAAATTGTAATTTTACAGTAGGGGTAACTACCAGAGAGACATCATTTGTTGAGGAATTGTAAATAGGTTTAATTGGTGCTGGTGGCGTTGCAAAGTGTAGTTATAACAGGCTACACTGCATACAGGTAGAAAGGCAGCAGCACTTGGTGCAGCAGGTGTATTGTCACTTACCTCAGAGCCAATGAGGCGTAGAATGATGCCAACACTGGGGATGGTGTTTGAGGTGGTTCTCAGAGTGGTGCCCTGCTAGACGAAGGGACAGTCATCAATACCTAACACAATGGTTTACTACTGGAGTGGTTCTGAGTTCTGCTGCTTCAACGAGCTTGAATAATTTCTCTACGGAGAATCTGTGTAGCGTGGCCTTTGCTTTTGCTGCTTCATTCCGTAACAATCCTACACGAGAATGTTACTTTTCAACTCTGCTGGTCCCACCAGCTCTAGAGTGTTTTTGCTACAGCAGGACAGCCTCCTCTCTTATCTGGATGTTTAAATGGTAATTAGAACTGGTTGAGTTACAAAGCAGTGCAGTGAAGAGGTAGGCACACTTTTCATTGATCTGTGAGATCTTGACCTGAATACCCCCTGCCATTCACTCCTAGGTGAAAGGCACAGTGTGTCGCAGATTTCGGGTGGATTATTTTTCACTAATGTATACATAACAACTTTGATAAAGACTTCTCTTGATAAAGACTAATTTACAATAGGGGCAAAATTGTGACCACCAAACTAATTTCACTTGTGACCTGAGCCACATTGAAACTCCCTTTCAAGGTGAAGGGTGTTGCAGGTTAACTAGTAACATGGCAGACAGAAAGTGAGTTCTGCAGCCGGCCTCCCACCTGCACAGGCAACTTTTCCACACGAATCCCTCTCTGGCCGCTCTCTGCCATCAGCTTGCGGTACACATCCTCATCGAGGGACAGAGCTGAGAAGCCCAGGGGGCTGCGGATGTGCCAGCACACCGTGTTCATCACTGGGAGGCAGAAAGAGAGGTCAGCATGGCAGCTGCTCTACAGGCTGCTGCAGCAGCACTCGGGGTGCTGTACTGTAGGTACTGACTGGTAATGGGACAAGTTGGCCAGTGGGGTTTGCAGATACCGTTAGACTAGATTTCATCAGCACAAGACGACTCAAAATTGTTTAAATTCGAAAGCTTTGATTAATTTTTTTTTGTATTCAAGCTGGAGTTGAAATTCATAAAATATTTTAAAATGTATGCCACAAAAGTGATATATGCAGATACATGTCAATGAATGTATTAAAACAAAGATTTTTCTTTATTTCTAAACAATTACAGAACTCCTTCATTTTTATCAATTCTTTAAATCTTGAATAAACCACTGGGGAGTTTTAAACTAAAAAGTCACCAGGATGTGATGATTGAAACAGAAAATACTATTCAAAGCAACTCTAAATAATAAGAAGACTATTTCAGATAACTCACCCTGATATCTCATACCCCTACCAGGTTGCTCTTTCTACCATTGTTCAATATTAGGAGTTGCTCACCTGTAGTGACTGGGTAGTACTCTAACACAAGGGCTGCCCCTCCTGTGAAGGCCGTGGCACCGTCTCTGCCGTGGAACAGGAAGGAGTGGTTCCAGACAGGCTGCTCCTGGGGGAACCCGGCCTGGGAGACCTGCAGAAAGAAAGAAACCTTCACTTTACCTATCCTTATCATTTCACAGTGCCTCCCAATGAACCAATGACAAGACACCTCCACACGCCTTACAGTGCTTTTCAGAAGGACATTTCTGCATACAAATAATGACCTAAGTATAAACTAATAATATATTATGCAGGTAGAAAAAAAGTCATATTTAGGTATTATTATCCAGCTAGATAACTGACTGCAAAGACAGTTAGGTGAGCTGAAAGCAAGGGCACTTAAGGAAAGACAATTATGAACAGGTGATGACCACAGTGGAGGGTATTAATTCTATAATGAACCAAAGAAATAGTAGATTATATTTAATTAGAAACATCTTCATTAAGGTTTTCATTTCCGAATAATGTTTTCTTCTGACCAGTGTGTTTCTGCTCTTGATGGCGAGTCTCATGGTGCGCCAGAGGGGTGAATCTACCCAGCAGACTGGCTTAGCCCTTGTGGCTTATCCTTGCAAGCATGAAAAAAGCAGATGGCATCTGTGGCATGTATCTAAGCACACAGGAGGGAGTCTGGTTAAGCTTTGCTCCTTGGCACACAATTCTCTGGGTCCTTTACAGGCTAGACTTCTCACCCATGGCTCAATGTTTTTTTTTTTTTTAAATACTTTTTTTTTTCCTATTTCAATTCCTTTGAAATTGGGTCTGTTATAACGCACTGGTGCCACTGTGTTCAATTCTGGTCACCACATTGCCAAAAGGACATTGTGTTCCAACAAAGAGCAACCGGACTAATCCCATGGTTTAAAGAAATGAACTATGAAGATAGCATGAAGGAACTCAATATACTGTATTTATTCTAGAATAAAGAAGAATTATGGGGACTAGTCTAAAATCTTAAAAAGGAGTTAACTAAGTTAACCCTTACCAATACTTTACACACAGCACAGAAACCAGGACATGGTTGTAAATGAAGTAGCGGCAGACTAAGGACAGACTGCAGGCTACACTTCTTTACATAGAGAGTGGTGAGGGTATGGAATGGGTTATCTAGTCATGATACTGAATAACTGGGATGCTTTTAGACACAGTTTGACAAACACTCTAGTAAATCACTGAAGGAAATGAACTATTGCATGCCCCAAAATTTAAATGAAAATTAAACAAAAGAAATAAAATTAGAAAGAATTAGAGAGAGCTGGTGGAATATTAAAATAATTGAGAAAGGGTTATAAAACATAATCCATAATCATATTGGGAAATAGAGAGAAAGGGAGACTAGGCGCATTTCAGTTGGGGAATATGTAGATAGTGTGGTTTTATCTTGTTGCTTACATGGCACCTGTCTAACAGGCCTCAGCAGCATACTGTACACATGCTTGCCTGTGTCAAAGCAGTAAATGCACAAACTGTTTGGAAAATTACAAGAACACATTCAGCATGCACACAGATGAGACTTCCTCTCCCTGGACTCCCCAAATCCCAAAATGTCATAAAGACAGACCCCCCAGGCGACAAAACTGATTTTCTTAAAAAGGTCAGTATTGACACCAGCCAGTCACGTCCATATTGATTCTAATTTGCTGCAGTTACAGAGCACCATTAAAAGGTAATATGCCATGGGATGCAAAACGCATGCAGATTTTTGTAAAGATTTTTTGAAGGGCTACTAATTGATTTGAAAGGTCAGAAGCTCCCAGCCTGTGAAATATCTTGCCATTCTTGCATTTTTAATATTTCCTCAATGACAGAGACGCTTCGCAGCCAGTAACATGCTTTGACTCGAAGCCAGTGTTGAGGTGAAATGACCAGCAAGTGTAAGTAAAAAAATGAAGACACATTTGCATTAATATGTGCTTATTTCAAAACTTCACCATGAACTACGTGCACCATATAGCGCAATTCATTCACTGATCTCAAAGCGTTGAGAACAGAAAAACAGAAATAAAAACATTTATGTTGCATCTGTAAAAATGGAGTTGCGGGTATCCACTGACAAACGACAGAAACAGGAGACCTGATATTTGAACACTGCAAGTTTTATTTTCAATTTTTACTTCCAATTTTTACAGGTGTAATTGCAGGTAGCCGCCGCTAAGGTACCAGCAATGGTAACTCCTAAGGTGGGGTGAGGTTGATGGAACCACAAGGCTACACCAACAAAGATTTAGACCATGGGCATGAATACAAACAAAAGTGCAACATGTGCAGGAGGAGATGACATTGGATTTGGTGTGGAACCTAACAGCTTCTCCCTTTATTCTGAGCAACATCTTCTTGAGAATACAGGGACAACTGCACGCATTAACATTCAACATTAATTTCTATGAAGTGCCCCCGAAGGGTGGAGGGATTCTTCAGGGTATGGGAACACAGCAACCCCCTATGGCAGTGTGCCCTTTTCGAGGCTGTGGTGGTATGGCCATGCACAGATGGAGCGTTCTCCTTGTGTGTACACAGAGCGCAAACCCTGTCCGCTCGCATCAGCTCAAATGTTGATTCGCAGCGACAAACTGTCACAACAAGAGCTTGTGCCAGCGTACACATTGGGGGTGGATATTTTATATAAAGAAAAATCTGTTCACATAAGCACCAAACAGGTAAAACTCTTGTGCAAAGAACCACAGCCATGTGTGAGCGAATGCAAAGAGATTAGCTTGCACATGTAACTGCTGATAATTACAATACTAGTTTGTTTAATTAAATCAATGGAGTTTATTTGAGAACCCCTTTGTCTCCATAGTACATAATTGTGTATATTTATTTTAAAAAGGTCCTGTTAAATCAGGCATCAAATGTACCTTCCTAGGCTCTCACTAGATGGCAGCATCAAATATCTCAGATGACATCTGTCCTGGGTTGTAACTATAATATGGATTTCAGAACAAGACAAAATTGGCTAACGAGTACATAATTTTAAGGAAGAGCCTGGTCTCATGTGACACCTGACCAGTAGAGGTGGCCTGCTTATCACTAATCCTGCCAAAGAGCTAAGGCCAATGCAGTACTCCCTGTGGGCCCCCAACCAGGATAGGCATCTCAGAATAAACCCTATTAGAACCATGCACACTCACATGGCTCATCCTGCATTCCACCTGGCACTTAGAATTTGCAGATTTTTGATTTATTTATCTAGTTTTCCGGTACAAACATGTCAGCAGGACCAAGCACAAACCTGAGGCATTAAAGGGTTACACTACAGCAGCTTTCAAGACATCATTAGCAGGGAGAGCTTGTCAGCTGAACCAGGGAGTGGGATGGAGCCTGCTCCAAACCTACCTCTCCTCAGCAGAGACCAGAGCTGAGTCTAGCATTATTTAAATGTGTGCAAACTGAGAGTAATAAAGAATTATGAAAATTATGTATTATTTAAGCAAACTGCAAAATGAGAGATTTATTTTTTCCCTGCAGCGGAAAAGGGCATACAATATAATGACAATTTGACAATATGTCTGTTGGTTTTAAATGTGTCATTTGATTGAAAAAGAAAGGCAAACTATCCTTGGAGGTCTGGCGATGAAGTCTAATGCCGGATATTCCTATTCTGATTTTAAAGCTATTTGCATTTAATAAAAGGTCTGGGCACAGATAAGTCTGGCTAGTAATGTGTTATGTTTTTCTAAAGCCACAAAAAAACCCACTTTTAAACAGCAATAAAAGTGACTCTAAATAGGATATATAGACCAGCAAGTAGTAGATATTTACAAAATAAATAAATAAAAAAAATTTGATAAATTAATGATAGATGCATAGATATATTACATCGTTAGATGGACAGGGGTAATTCCTTAGCACTGAAAGAGGAGAAAGATGATACATTTTCCCGGAATCCAGGAATATTGACTTATGTCATCGCACACTTTCTAAAAGATATGAGGAGCTAATGTGGGCAGGAGGAGACGGTAATAGGGAGTGACAGCAGAGAGCTCCCCAGCGGGAGGGAAATGCAATCAAACAAGATACAGAGTGGAATTACAATCGCAGCCCACGGCACAATACACCAGCGTCCCAACCCAACCTGGGCTTCAATAGTCTTTTTCTTGTTTCTACATTTAAACCTGACTTTAAAAACTCATCATTTCTTACTCATCATTTGAAAACTGTTTCTTGCCAGACAAAAAGGTACCGGAACTGGGATGCGGTGCGAGAGGGATAGAGCAGAGCTGTTGTAAATCTGTCCCAGTGAGTGGGCTGACTCACCTGGGGGTAGCCCTGACTGGAGACCTGAAGCACCTCAAAGGAGGAGAGATGGAGGCTGGGTAAGGTGATGGTGGTTACTGCGATTCCAGCTGCACGGGGCGTCCTCACCAGCATGCTGCTCCTGGAATAGCAATCAGACGACACTCACTAGAAAACAATTGCTAATACACTAGAGCTGTATTTCATCCTATCTGTACACAATGAACAGCTCCTTAGCCCCGGTCAGGTATGGGCGTTTTTCTCAGTTCTCGGTATTGAGTACAGCTGTTTAAAAGCATTGCTCTCTTTAGTGGTCTAGGTCCCTGCAAAATAATATTGCATGGAGGAAATGCATATTGCATCAATACAGTCTGGAATACATATTGTACTGGAACACAACCAATTCTCTAAAGGCCCTCTTTTCATCCACCACCCCCAATCCCAATGTAATATATGGTAACTCACTATAAGCCTGGTCCTTGCTGCACATTTTTATACTAGGGTTCAGTGATACAGTGATGAGACGGCCTTTTCTTCTGTAGAACCTGTCATAATGCAGCATGGTTGTGGTTGCCATTGGCCCCATAATGCCATTCCACCAGCACTTTCATTCTCATAACAAGGCAGAACACAAAAAGCATGGTGTTGTAACTATGGCCCCGATTACAGTGTTATAAAGGGGGAGCGCTGCATTAGTATGTAATTCACTTTCATAAAAAAGAAGTTCAAGAAAACAACAATTCTACCAGTTCTATTTGCAAGGGTTTGCAATAGTACTTGCAGGAATACTTCGAAGTTCTCTGTAGCAACAGCGCTGCTATTATTAGACATGCTGGGAACATCCTAACCCCTACACAAGAAAAACAGAAAGTCAGACAAGCAAATTACTCCCAAACCTTCATGTGTCAATCAACAGGAGACAGCCAGCGGCAGTCTTCTTATTGCGTGTGATCAGAGCCCTTCACTCTCAGCCTCTGGAAGAGAAGCTCTGATAACCTCTGGTAATATCTGGTCATTATGATTATATGCCATTGAAAATACAGAATATATTTTTGGTTAAATATATTTTTCCCACCCCATCTTCACTCTGTATCTTGCATCAGCCCAAGATGACTAAAGATCAATGGATGTCCTCCATTTAAGTCATCATCTAGCAAACTAAAGCAGCCAAGCAACTGAAAACATGAGTTTCTGCCTGAGTAGCAGAAGGAGCTGTGAAGTGATGAGGCAAATTGACAATTTTCCCTCCCTTGCCAGTGGAAACACAAATGCCAATGCATCGCTCCCTGTGGACCCACCAACCAAAATTGGCAATTCAGTGCAACCAGGATTCGAACCACCAAGCTCCACACAATCTGACGGTCCCTTGCCTCTTGCCTTTGTGACTGGTAAGATATGCACCTGTTTAATCCTTGTCACCTTCACTTAATGTAGGGAGCTCAGCTGAAGTTCCAGTTTTGTCCAAACTCACCCCACGACATTAATATACAGTGCACTGAACCATCTCTCTCACCCTCGATAGAAGCTTTTAAAAGTTATTTTTAGCCTTTAATTAAAAGCCAGCTGACAAATTAGAAGGGTAACCTTCCATTATCCTTTTCAATTGATGTCAGGGACCTAACGTGTATAAATCCCACACAGTGCTCGCGTGTGCATTGCTAACACTGACAGCCAGGGTGTACATCATTAGGATATACCACAGTAGGCCACTCAGTTGCTGTCAGATTAATTGTGCCAAAGAATAGTCAAGTTTTCAGAAGAACCATTTACATTTATCATTTCCACATCTATCCCTTTTTCTTAGGCCAAATACAATGTAGGAAAGGCCAAATACAGTGTAGAAAATAACCACCATAGCACTGTCAATTGATTCTATGCACAAGTCTGCAAAGAGATGTAAACTACAAAAGACTGTCAGATGCAGCTTTTATATTTCAGCGAATATATGAAAGGGATTTGCTTAAATGACTATGTAATGATGTTAGTGAGGGACAGTGAGGGATTTTTTTTTTCTGTCCACCTCCTGTATTTTTCTAAGTACAGCAATCCGTCACATAGGCCTTTGGAAACAGTTGTTAATATACATATTTCAAACTGAAGTATAAAATATAAACAATGAATCAAAAGATCTTCAACAGAGACCAGTGATGATATTACTAGTGCTAATAGGTAAGAACATGGATTTCATAATCTTTATTGCAGAAAATGTGCTTTTATATTTGAATTTAGCAATATACTTGTATAAACTACATATACAAAAATATAAACAATGACCCTGCAATAAAATTTTAAATAACAGTACGTAGCAACCATCCTTATAAAAGTCCCAAATAGAATAACTAAGATAACTGTGTGCAACTATTTAATGCTACCACTGCATGAAATGCCCAACACCATCCGTTATCTTTAGTTGTTTGTTTTGTTATTTGGTAATAAGTCGCTAGCATGAGAACAACGTCAAAAACAAAATGTAATCCTTGGTTAATTGTCTGAATGGTTTTTGGTTGTGCCACATTGACAAAAACAGCAAATGTAGTCTTACAAAGCACTTCAAGTTAGTTTTGAAGAATTGAACAGAAACTCCCTAATATCTTTTGGGATTGAGTTCCAGAGCTTAGGCATATTGTTGAGAAGGTATGTGCTCCCTGGATAGTCTAATTCTGTGCTTCACTGATAATCCAAGATCATGTGACCGCAGGCCACGACAGGTACATATGGAATGAGCATCTCTAAAATATAAGCAGAAGCAAGACCACGTAGGGCCTTGTAGGTCAGGAATAAAACCTTAAAATCAACCCTGTATCATACCAGATACCAATGAAGTGATTTCAGGGTGGGGTAATGTGCTGACCAGCCCTGTGTTAAAATACAAGCTGCAGAGTTCTGAACAAGACAAAAGTATGAACCAATCTGTCAGTATTAGTCAAGGTCAAGCAGGATCTAAGTTTGGCTCTATCTCTGAGATAATTTTCAATATAATTTTCTGTACTCCAAAAGCACTTACTTGTATGACTCATAATCAGGCACAATTCGAGCCACTGATAACAGAGGACCAACCGGTTCCAGCAATGGCTTTTCCAGAGCCTGCAGCAGCACCTGAAACAGCCACAGAACTTGGTTTAACGGCAGGAAAATGAACCTCATTCAAACCATCAAACCTGGCACTCCAAGCAATGGGAAATAGGGCATTAAAACTAATCTGCTATTCAATACCTCCCAGCATTAAGGAGATCAATACAAATAATTCACAGTTAAACAGGAAAAAAAATGTAAGTGGGGTGATTTCATTAGCCATTATCTCATAATGGGGGTAACCTGAAGCAGTGAAGGGAAAGGGAGAGGGGGAATGAAAACAAAGTAGATTTTTTTGGGGAGGAAGTGGACACAAAGAGGAAGAGACAGGGTTTTAACAAGCAGGAATGAAAATGATTGATCTCTATGGGATTGGATTAAGGCACAGGAAACCTGGGTAGAGTCAATTTTATTAGGGTATTTGTTACAACCTAACCAGTTGTGACATTACAAATGTCTGTTGTGGAACTCAAAATATAGTACTGGTAGTGCCCTAATTATATTTAGACCTGTCATTAATAAAATGTCTTACTTAAGCTACATATAAAGTTTCTAATCTGCTGTTTTTATTTCCTATGTAGCCTGGAAATCTGTGACAAGACTGATAAATGTGACTGATATAAACCAGTGACAAAAATTATCAGGGGCATATCTCCCTTGACTCAAATTATATTCTGGCTGATACAATTCAATGTGTTGACAGTAGGCGGAGGGTGACATTAACAGGAGTGCTATTACCCTTATCAATGTTTCCCATAGTAAAAGCATAGCAAAGTGTATTAAACCATAGTGAAAGCATGGTAAAGCATAGGTAAGCACTGTAAAGAATAGCGAGGTATGGTTAAGAATAATAATGAACATGGCAAACCAGGGTAAACTATTGTAAATGCATAGTGTAACCATGGGAAAAGCAAGGATAAAACTAAAATAATACTGTGCAGAAATACTGTGTTAAACATGGCAGGTTTGTCTGTGTATTTTGGCTGTTTGGGTATGCAGGCTTTACAGAAATTGCAGTCTAGTCATTTAACACACATTCTGAAAGCAGACATTCTGAACCATATAGTAAATATGGATTTCATTATAGGTTGTAAAAGTAAGTCATATATTATATAAAACCAGTGCAGGCACGTTCAGAGGGTCTCATAATCCCATTTGTATAAAAAGCTTGGGTTTTTGGACTATAACCAAAAGCAATCTGAAACTTCTACAGGAGGCTAGGAGTGTACAATACAAGTGTGTGCAAAATCAGGGCAGTCATTGTGTTCACAGTGTAGACGGACAGGAACAGCACATACAAACCCCCACTTTTAACACAAGGTTACACTGGAAAGCAAAGGGTTCACCAACAGTATTATCACAGCTTAGGTGACAGCTTCAATAGTGACAAACCGATAGTTTGAAAGTATGTGGCTACAGATAATTACATTTGTTCTTCCTCACTTTTGCTTCTCTTTTGTTATTAATCTTCACTTTATTTGCAGAACATTCTAAAAATAGCTGCTAGCGGGGGAGTAGTGTACCAACATACTGCTGAGGTGAGCTACTCGGGCAGCAGCTACAACCTGTAATCTCTTCCTGTCACGGTAATGAGTCTTTGTATTAACTCATTTACTGTGGCAAGAGTTTATGAATGCAAAGAGTGACAGCTGCACAGAAAAGAAAATATTATATTTTAGATACATTTTACTGCCAGACCTGCAGTATTTAAAATCTTATTAGTTACACATACTTATTATTATAAATGTTTGAGCATGCAATGTAATTCTTAAAAGACCAAGACCAAAAGGTGCCCAGTGAGATTTACAGAAGTAACTGCTATATTATCAATTTCCCTGTACTAAATGTATTTCCTTAAAGTAATTGTAGCTTACAAAATAGTTCTATACTGTTTCTCTGCTACGCACATCCATTCCTTATACAGGTTGCAAATATGCAGATTTGAAAGTTTTTCATTTGCAAATATGATATTTGGTACTACACTAGGTTAGAGAAATCTCTGTTTGCAAGCCATGCTTTCAGACTGTCTTACACTTCCTGGGTCATTTCACCTGCTTCCCCTTCTGACTTACTTGCTTTCAGCCAGCAAGATGATTAGACCTAGAGGACACTGCTGTGGTGATATGTCCAAAGAAGCAAAGCAGTAAGAGACTTCCTGGGAGACCAGGCACGTAAAACTGAGAACTTTCTTTAACCTTAGTATCTTTCTTTAGTGTAGTACTTCAACTGCAATTTATAAATGAAGCAGTTCAATAACCCAATTAAATCCTGTCCTTGTTAAGCTGAAAACAAAACTCTGATAGCGTGTCACTCTGGTGGATCCTATCAGACTAACACCTCATTGTCTTGTAAAACTGCACAAAAAAGGCATCATTCATTCTCATAATGTAGTGAACTTTATTATGTTGATGTGTTTATTGTTATTGAAAAATGCATTTCAAAAATGATCCTGAATATACTAAAAGCAGGAGTTCATTTTATTTTAGGGGTAAGTCAACAATATGATTTAATTAAGCAAAGCAGAATACAACTACAACTTAAAGTTTAAATGAGTAAAAACACGATGCAGTGAATGTTACAATACCACTGTATTAGCCTGAAGAAACCTTGGCATTAACAATAACAGACCAAAGACTTACCAGCAATGGCAACGCAATAGATTTTAAATAAATATTGCACAGTGTTCCTGAAACCATAGTGTCAGTAGTATCAGTAGTGTCAGTCATATCAGTAGTGTCAGTAACGTCAGTATCAGCAGTATCATTACTATCAGTAGTGTCAGTAGAGTCAGTAGTGTCAGTAGAGTCAGCAGTATCATTACTATCAGCAGTGTCAGTAGTGTCAGTAGTGTCAGTAGAGTCAGCAGTATCATTACTATCAGCAGTGTCAGTAGTATCAGTAGTGTCAGTAGTGTCAGTAGAGTCAGCAGTATCATTACTATCAGCAGTGTCAGTAGTATCAGTAGTGTCAGTAGTGTCAGTAGAGTCAGCAGTATCATTACTATCAGCAGTGTCAGTAGTATCAGTAGTGTCAGTAGTGTCAGTAGAGTCAGCAGTATCATTACTATCAGCAGTGTCAGTAGTATCAGTAGTGTCAGTAGTGTCAGTAGAGTCAGCAGTATCATTACTATCAGCAGTGTCAGTAGTATCAGTAGTGTCGGTAGTGTCAGTAAAGTCAGCAGTATCATTACTATCAGCAGTGTCAGTAGTGTCAGTAGTGTCAGTAGAGTCAGCAGTATCATTACTATCAGCAGTGTCAGTAGTATCAGTAGTGTCAGTAGTGTCAGTAGAGTCAGCAGTATCATTACTATCAGCAGTGTCAGTAGTATCAGTAGTGTCGGTAGTGTCAGTAGAGTCAGCAGTATCATTACTATCAGCAGTGTCAGTAGTATCAGTAGTGTCAGTAGTGTCAGTAGAGTCAGCAGTATCATTACTATCAGCAGTGTCAGTAGTATCAGTAGTGTCGGTAGTGTCAGTAGAGTCAGCAGTATCATTACTATCAGCAGTGTCAGTAGTATCAGTAGTGTCAGTAGAGTCAGCAGTATCATTACTATCAGCAGTGTCAGTAGTATCAGTAGTGTCGGTAGTGTCAGTAAAGTCAGCAGTATCATTACTATCAGCAGTGTCAGTAGTGTCAGTAGTGTCAGTAGAGTCAGCAGTATCATTACTATCAGCAGTGTCAGTAGTATCAGTAGTGTCAGTAGTGTCAGTAGAGTCAGCAGTATCATTACTATCAGTAGTGTCAGTAATATCAGCAGTATCAGTAGTATCCCTGCCTTGGAGTGTTACTGCTCTTATAAAATGCAGCTTTATTATTTTGATTGGGAGTTTACTGTTTGAATGAGATCCGAACCATTAGTTGTACTCTTTTTCCAAGCCATTTTATACATTCTCTTTACACTTCATTCAAGAAGTCGGTCATAAAGCATCTCTGTGTATTGCTTTGATTGAAGCCCTCATGCTTGGCCACCCCTACCTTGTACATCATACCTCAAATCCAGTGAAGGAGAATCCGGGCTGCCGAGGAATGGCACTGCCCTTCCGGACCACCGTGGCGTACAGCCGCACCCCCGCGGGCACTCTCTTATGGGCCTGAAACGCAACAGGGACGTCATGCTGATTTAGGTCTACCATGGAGATAATGTTGGCAAAGGTAAGCTGTATATATTTGATTAGTGCCAACAGGGGTTTACTATGTGATTTTAACTGATGTATTCAAATAAATAACTAGCAGTATGCTGAGCAAAATTTTGGGAAAAAAAAAAAAAAACATACAAATACTCATCAGCAAGATATCATACCACACATCCATCTGCAATTTATGTGATCAGGAAATTCTTTGTTAAATAAAGTACCAGGTGTTAATGTATTGAGTCCCATCCTCCCAGTCACAGAATTGGGTTCTGCACATGCAGTAAATAGTAGTAAATGGTTACTATAGTCTAACTACATGTACAGTACCAGTAGATTACTCATCTATATTTTGAAATTTATCCAACATTTGTAACTGAGAAACAATTCATTTCTTGTGACCTGTAATTGTTTGGGGCATGTTCTGGCCCTTTGCAGAACATAAAGGCAAGTAAATTAGAAAGAACAATGAAATTATGACAGATTTTTTGTGGTGAATGTCGCATAACTTTGAAGACTGTTTGTATTTGTTATTGAATTTAGTTTCTTTAATTATTTATGACTACTGAATATGTTTTTCTTGCTCAAATGTACGTATATGCTTTTCTTATTAAGGTACCTGTCAGCAAATGCTTATTCCATTACAACCAGTCAAATATCAAGAAAACAAATGCTTAAGAATAAAAAATATACATCTGATGGAACTGATGCTAAACCCATTCCAGTGCTTATTTAACTGTTCAAATGCACAAAACACAAGTGGTAGCTTAATAAACATATTGTTATATTGTAAATACCAAAATGTGTTTGTAATCTCTTGTGTTATGTTTCATTCTGTTTATTTGCAATGCAATGGGCACACAAAAATATATTCTACACATTCATGTTCATATTAAGAAGATCTATAAATAAATTGCTTTTTTATTTTAATTTTGGGGTCACACAATTATATCACAACTGTAAATATATGGTGCAGTTTTTTAGTGTGCGTTCAATATCTTTATGAACTCGTACAATGGTAAGTTATTGTACAATTACATCACCAATTGTTTGACGAAAATCTAAACTGGACATCAATCACAGGGACAGAAACAAAATGGCTGGGCTGCTATACTATCTCCGGCAAAGGCCATCATTACAGCTCTAACCAGGAGGAACAATGAGTGGTGGTATGGCTGATCGCCCTCCAGAGTGCCCTCTATAAAAATAACAAGCAGCAAATCAATATTTATTGGGGGCATAAACAACAAGGATTGGGGAGAGCAGCACACAGCTTTATAATCCCACATCCATCAAAACATGCAGCCGTGAGTGTGCAAGATACTACGGCTTTGAAAAAAGAGTCCGCTTTGAGGATCTGTCATGCACTCTGTTATTGAGGTGCCTTCTACTTTCTTTCACCTGGATGTGCTTCATCACGCTTCGTTTTCTAGTGCTGGTATAAAAATGTACACTATGTCAAAAACAGATGAGATATTTACAAGATGAATTCCATTATAAATGATTTTCAAATAAAAACAGTAAACTTTGTTACATAACAGTACTGTATTATTTGAGTGTGTACGGTTTCCCCCCCCCCCCCAGCTTGATTCCCATTTTTGAAATTACAAGCAGCGAAGAAAGATAAAAAGATGGCCACATCAAATAATTAAAATAAAAATCACAAAATAATAAAAATCCTAAATGAATTATTCGTAACAGGCGTTTGGGTTAAATAAAAGCTGCATTATAAAAATAACTACCATTCAATAAGTGATAGGAAAGGCATTTTGAAACTTGTGTGAATCGTTTAAGAAAAACTCATTTGAGGAAGATAATGCCCCTGAAAAATGACTGTCCACAGCTCCAAATAATCGAGACATTCAGATATTCTGATATTGATTATATATTTGTACTAATAATATGTATTATTAATTATAGGCCATTAAAGCTGTTAAGTACAGTATTGACTACCAGTTAGTTCTGAACCCAGGCCTCTTTAAATCTTCAGAGGTGATGAGTTCTCCATAACATGTCATTCCTGTCTGCAGTCTGACAAAATGAGTAAAAACTGAAGGGTGGAGAGGCAGGCAGACAGGCAACACGGAGGAATGTGTGGATGCATCACCTTTCATGAAATCTATCACCAGATAAAGAAGGGGGAAAGAAATGGTTAAACCTGTTCAACACCAGAGCCTCATGTTCAGAAGCACTGGGAAAGCAGCACGAAGGGGGGGTCCAGGAGACAATGAATAATTCATCCCTAGCAGTCTCTAATTGCAGGCTGGGTCTCGGTCAGCCTTAGTAGAGCAGTCTGAAGAAGGACCCTGAAGCACAGGAACAACGGGAGTGTAGCAATGAGGGAGCAGAACGGGGGGGGTGTATTTATACAGTCACTGCTGCCTCATACTTGCAGATCCCCCTGGAATGCTAACATTTAGAACCACCTGCTATTATGCACCGTTCCAATATTTCCTGAGAAATGCGACATCCACCTAGGCAGTCCCATGAACAAAATATAATGAGGTTGTCTCTTGAAAACATCCAACGTGTATATCCATATTTACATAGTATTAGTACTCCGTGTGGATTAAAATACTTATTTCTTCATCTGAACCCAGTTACTGTATATCAATATTATACAACTGTGTGACAACAAAGTGCAAAATACTTTTTAAGTAACTAAGGCAGGCATTTCCTCAAATCAAATTCTGAAAGCAGCAACATAGATGATCTGGGAACTTAGTAAAATTAGTGAAAGTACAACTTCCTTATGCCTTGTTAATCTAGCACTGATGACGAAAGAAAGACGCCTAATGTAAGCACTTTGCCTTAGCAGTCAAGGCTACACGAGGATATTGGATGCTCTTTGCCCTGCTCGATTTTCAGGTAACAAAAGTGTTTGGGTCTCAGACTTCCTTAAAAGATGACAGCTGATAAAACTGTTAGGAAATGCCCATGAACATTGAGGGAATTAACACTAAATGACAAATGTGGTCAAAGGTACTATACAGTAATACCATTTTTTGCCAGCTTCAGACAATGTCTCACCACCCGGGGCATGAGTTACAGTTCCATTGCAAATCTAGGTGGTTTATACTGTATATCACCCACCACAAGGAGACAACTCTGCAAGGTTTGGTCCAGCTGGAATACCTAACTGTGCCAAACTGTATGGCGGTTTTGGGCCCAGGCTAAGTTTATACCACCAAACTTATTTCACTTGTGCCTGATTTGAACCCAGCCATGAACAGCTAGTGAATTAGTTTTAAACAGTTGAATAAGGGAGACGTTGATATTACACAACAGATTAAGAAAGAGAGCGTGTATATGGATTATCAAAAGAGCTGGGTTAAAAAAAAAGTGTCTGAATCTGAATAACGCAGAACTAACACAAAGTCGTACTGCTGAATCTTATTCATACGCACAAGACAAAAAACAATGGCTTGGGGCTCCCAAGTGGCACATCCGGTAAAGGCGTTCCGCATGGAGCGCATGATGCACTCTATAGCCTGGAGGTCGCCGGTCCGAGTGCAGGAGCGATAGCGGTGAGCTAAGCCTAAAATACAACTGGCGACTACTAATTTAAAAAACAAAAAAAAATGGCTTGCCTCAAAGCAGTGTTTTTATACTTGTGAAATGTTTCAAGAAAATGAACAGAGCCCCGGGATCAGACTTAATCAGTTTCTTATTTGTCCTGATCCTAGCTGTCAAAACAAATATCACAGGTTACATTTCCCCTGCCAGTCTGCTGTGTGTGCAACCATTGTCTCCCCTGCGGAAACAAGGACAGCTGAGGATATGCACAGTACCCATAACTGGGTAACTATGGCTTCACTGCAGAGTAAGTAAAAATGCAAGACTTTGTTAACTGCAGTGCTTAGCAGTCTATTAATAACCGAGATTTTGTTGTCTTTGTCATACAGACCAGCTGTTAAGAGTATACAATCCTATACACCTCACCTGTGGGGGGAAAAGCTTCAACGCTGATTAATGTCAGGGGGAGTGGATGTCCCCAGCAACAAACTGTTTACTCTGTGTGTTACTGCAATTCTGTTTACACATGTTTGTATGAAAGTATTTGAACCCTTATGACTTCTGAATACTTAGTTGTATACAGCTTCATGCGGAACAAAAACTTTTGTATAGTAAAAACCTGTAGCTGCAAAGGATTTACAAACCCATTGAACTGAGGTCATGTAAACAGCGATTTAAACAAGAAAATGAACAACAGTGTTATTCTTAAGATTTTTTTTTTTCCTTAATTCATTTTTTTATTATTATTATTTTTTTCTTCCCAAAACTTTAAACTGCTGCTGCTGCTTTGATGCTGTGTGACTGATCATGTTCTGACTTGGCAGGTAACAAGCTGGATACATTGGCTGTCAGATGCTGAAAACAATTTTGCTGTTGCAAAATTGTCCTTGCAATTGGCGCCGTGATGCATTTTGCAATAAAACCTTTCAAAATCTTCTTCTTGGGAACCGGTAAAGAGATTTATCTGAAACTTGGCATATATCATCAGAATCCAAACCCGCATCAAGTTTGCGAAGCAGAAGTTGCTGTGATAATTTTTCATGTCAAAATGGCTGCAACAAATCTTATCAAAACGCATCCCTAAAAAAAACTGCTGCTGTTTGAACTCCAAACTTGGTAGTTATTGTCCCAGTAACAATGGGATACAAATATGTGAAAATGGTGATGTTTTATAAAACAAGATGGCCGCCACTTATACGTTTACATTTGAAATTTAAACCTGCGCCAGTTGACAAACAATTTACTTGACTAACTCCAAACATCACAAGCATCTTCCCTGATACTGTATCTGTACAACTAATTTTTTAAAAATTGTGTTGATGGGAAACAAAGATGGCCATTTGATGCATTTTTTAGAAATCTTTTGAAATCTTCTTCTTGGGAACTGGTGAAGCAATTGATCTGACAATTGGCATATATCATCAGCATTCAAACCCACATCAAGTTTGCGAAGCAGAAGTTTCTGCGATAAATTTTAAAGTCAAAATGGCTGCCACAAATCTTATCGAAACGCGCCCTTAACAAACTGCTGCTATTTGAACACCGTTTCACCAACAAACTCCGAACATGGTCGTTATTGTCCCAGTAACAATGGAATACAAATATGTCAAAGTGGTTATGTTTTATAAAACAAGATGGCCGCCAGGTGTACGGTTTCATCTGAAATTTAAAACTGCCTCAGTTGACAAACGGTTTACTTGACTAACTCTAAACTTCGCAAGCCTCATCCTTGACACTGTAGCAATATAACTGACTTTTAAGAAACTCGCGTTAAACAAGATGGCTGCCTGACACATTTAAA